>NC_041226.1:5570497-5580497 GCF_002837175.3 Physeter macrocephalus | reverse complement strand
ATGGGGGACCACGAAGGTCCTTATTCTCAAATGGGGCACCTCTAAAGCAAGGCATGGCCTTTTCCAGGAGGAGCGGGGTCCTGTTCCAGAGGAAGAGGGTGAATGGAGGTTGTTTGCCCCAGCTGGTGTCTGACTGTGCTGGTGGGGTGATGGGCGGGCCCCCAGCTAGGATGGAGACGTGGTACTGAGAGACCATTCCAGGAACTGGTCTGCAAAGAGGCTGCGTCTGTCCTGGGAGAAAAGTTTATAAAGGACGACACACAAACCCACCACGTTCCCTTGCACCTCCCTTGGGGCTGCTCGGGGCTGAACGGGCTACCCCGTCACCTCCCACCCCTGCTCTTTGCCAGGTGGTTGGGTATGTCTTCCAACTTTTGCAGCAACCTTATGAGATGGGTATATAAAACCCCCTTTCGCAGAGGAGACTGTGGCTCCTAGGTGTAAAGTACTTGCCCAAGGAAGTAACGCAGCTCTGAAGGCGGATGTAAGATTTTAACCCGATTTGCCTGACTTCCAAATCATGCTTTTGCTGCAATTCCAGAATTTTCTACTCACGCTCTGACACATGGTGGCCTAAAGGCACTAGCTTCCCTCAGAAAACCATGGACTAAAGTCCCTTGGCCTTCTCCCCCAGGCCTTACCTCACCAAGTGGCCTCCGCACAGCTTCCCAGGGCTTCTAGTATCTTCTCCTTTACTTCATGTTGACCGTACGGCGGTGCCTGCTTCTGATCGATGACGTCTGTTTGGCACCCATGTTTCCTTCTTTGAGTAATATCTGATAATATCACATCCATTTCCAGTGGAGGGCCCGCCTCTGCCCCACCCTCAGTCTGCCGGATCCTGGGCTGGGTGTGTGACCTAGGACTCGCCAAGGAGAACTCTGCCTGTCCTGCCACGTTGATCAGCTGGGGGCCATATGACAAAGCTGAACCAATAGATTGCACCCTAGGATTTTTGCTGGAGGTAATTGTTTCCCCTGGTGGGCTTGCTAAGCTGGTAAGATGTAAGCCCAGAAAGCCTGGTGGTCTTCCTTTGCTACGGAGTATAAACAGCTTGCTCTACTGTAAGCTCCACAAGGGCAGGGGATTTTGTCTTGTTCACCGTATCCCCAGGATTTAGAACAGGGCCCCTGTTCACTGCATCCTCAGGGCCCAAGAATGAAGCCAACTCAGAGAAAAACAAGCTAAGAGAGACAGGAGTCTGACATCATCACCTGAGCACCTGGGTACGGCTGTGCCTGAAGGCGTTACCTTCTCCTTGGTGCTCAAGTCAGTTTGTACTGGCCTTCTGCCACTTGTAACCAGAAGAGGCTTGACCAACATAAGCAAAGCAACTTAACTTTCCTGATGAAGCTTCCTGCAAGGGAAATCACACCCAAACACTGGCCTCCACCAGGACCTTACACACCTCCCTCCTTTTCTGAAGTTCCTTCAGTTCCTTGGATTGTACACTCCTTGATGGCAGCAATTAGATTCCCTTTGTGTTATTTACATTCTCCAGGGTCTTTCAGTGAAGACTCTCTTCACAGTGGAGGCCCCAGGAGGTATTGGTGACGAGCTGGACTCGGAGGCCAGGGTGCAGGGCTGCTTCTGCCTTTTTGTAAACCGAGAGCTGTACTTGCCGTGCTCATCGCTGTTTCCGGCATGTGTTATTCGCTCGCTAAGTATTTGTCGGGTGAATGAACAGCAGAAGTGTGCGGGTCCCTTCTAGATTTTGTGAGGAAAGAAGCCCTGGGAATTTAAGTATCTGTCCCCCATAAGCAGCTCCTCTTCTTTTCTCCTGTGTCCCCTTCCAGCTTGAAGTTTGCCCCAGGTTGCCTTTGTCCAGCCTCCTTGGGTTACAAAGTACCGGGGCTGCGGCAGGGGTTGTGGTCCAGGCGTGAAACGCTTCGCCGCATTATGTCTGTTGGCGTGTCTGCCCCAGGCTGGGCGTCTTCCAACGACTCCCTCCAGCATCTTATTCATATTTGATGATTCAGCATCTTGGAGAACACCTGCCCTATAGAAAGCTCCGATCAAATGTTTTCTGAATGAATGAATGCATGAATGAATGAGTGAATGAACCCAACCTCCTGCCGCCCAGTCCCGACACTAAGCTTCCGTGGCCAGATTCCCGTTCTGGAGAGATGACCCCTCTGATGTCACGGACGGGGTGGAGCCATGGCCACCACTCTCTGCCCAGCTGGCTGCCCATCCCTCAACGTCACCCGCTTGTCCTCTCAGGGTTTTCCTGCCCCTCACGTGTGGCCCGCGCAGCTGAGCGCTGGACCAACCCCAGGCTCCCCGCTCCATCACCGCCTGGTACTCTCCCCCGGGGGAGTGGGCACCCTGCTGTGGCAAGGGGGCCGTCTCTGGCTCTAGCTCCACAGGCTGACCTGCGGCGGGGTGGTATTTGGGGGCTGTGGGCGAAGCTGTCTTTAAGAAGAGGCAGCGTGGAATGAAGCCACGTGAGCAAGCCCAGGTGAAACCAGCAGAGGACGCGCCCAACTTGCCCATGTAAATGTTAGGAATAAATCGTTTTAAGCCAAAAAATACATAAATAAAAAGAGGCAGCACGGCGCAGGGATTGCAGTGAAGAAATGAGGTTCCAGTCCCGCTCTTCCACACCCTGGATGGGACCGGTCACCTCTGTGGGTTTCCACCTCCCCAGCTGGGAGGTGGCCGGGGCCTGGGAGGCTGGGAGGGAGACTAGATGAGCTCCAAGGGGCCAGCACCCGAGTCGCCTGCCCCCTTCTCGCTTCCCTGGGGGAGGGACGGGTTTGGTGTGCCCGGGGGCAGGAAGGAGACAGGCAAGTGGAGGAGCTGGATGGCGTGGGAGTGCCCAGGTAGGCCGGGTCCTGCTGTCGTACTGATGAGTTGAGAGTGGTTCCGGGGGCGCGTCCAAGCCAACGCCAGGCCCTGTGGTTCTTCCTCCGAAACAGATCTTGAAGTCCACCTAGGTCTTCCCGTCGCCGCGGCTCAGACCGCCACATTTTGCAGCTGGACCACTGCACCTGCTTCCCGATCCACTCACGACGAGCTCACGGCGCTCGCGCTTGCTGCAGGCACCCTCCCAGCACCGTGGGTGCGTGTGTGCGAGGGCAGAACTGCCGCTTCTCCGAGCTGCGGTCGAGTGGGAGGCTCGGACATACACAGGTATCTAAGTAACCTTGCGAGAAGGACAGGAAAGAATGAGAGCCATGTCAGAGAACCAGAGGAGAGGAAGGCGTGTGGGCAGGGCTGTCCGTGCCCCTGGAGGGAGCTGACACTTGAGCTGAGATGGAAGGATTTGCAGAAAGTGACCGGGGGGAACGCTGGGAAGGGGGTTACAGGGAGAGGGAACAGCCTGTGCAGGGCCCTCAGGTGGGAAGGGGCAGTCTGGGTCTGAGAAAGAGAGAGGAGACCCTGGCAGCCGCCTGAGTGAGCGAGGCTGGCGCGGGAGCCGTGGGGGTGGGCCTGGCCAGGGGGTGGACCAGGCAGACCTCAGAGGGAGGTCAGAGTTCAGCGGCCACCAAGTTCTGGGGAGGGTTCGAGGGAGGCCCAGTCTGTGTTGCGTGCATCTTGGGAACCCGGTGAGGAGACTGTCCCGATGACTGGACAGTGAGGCTGGCCGCTGTGAGGAGAGAGGCTGGAGGACAGGAACGGACTGGGCGTGTTTAGAGCAGGTGGAAATGGCGGGCGTGGTGATGGGATGGACGGGGCGGGGGGACTGAGATGAGGGCTGCCAGACGCTTCCTGGCTTGAGCAGCTGGCCCGCGGGCGGCGGGGCCACGCCTTGACGTGGGGAGCCTGCCTGGGGGTCCTGGGGGCTCAGAGGAGGGCTGAGGCGCCACGAGAGCCCTCGGTCCTCTCTCTGCCCCCGGCCTTGGATTCTCCTCTCCGGCCAGTGACTCCCTGGCTCCGCCCACCGTGCCGGGCAGGCTCCTACCACAGGCCCTGCACTGGTTTCTCCCTTGGCCCGGAGACCCACGGGCCTCACTCCCTCCCCCGCTTCAGGCCTCTGCTCAGAGCCCAGGGGCTCAGGGGGCTCCCCCGACCTCCTTGTTTAAAGCTGCACCACCCCGCTTTGTAGTCTAAGGTTTCCCCCGCCGCGTCCGTCACCATCTATGGTAAATACGTAACAAACAACTAATTTTTTTATTGAATTATAGTTGATTTACAGTGTTGTGTTCATTTCTGCTGCACAGCAAAGTGATTCAGTTATACACATATATACGTTCTTTTCTCATCTTTTTTTCCACTATGGTTTATCACAGGATATTGAATATAGTTCGCTGTGCTGTACTGTAGGACCTTGTTGTTTATCCTTGAATATAGTTCCCTGTGCTGTACTGTAGGACCTTGTTGTTTATCCATTCTATATATACTAGTTTGTATCTACCAACCCCAAACTCCCAGTCCATCCCTCCCCTACACATCCCTCCCCACCCTCCCCCTTGGCAACCACAAGTCTGTCCTCTACGTCTGTGAGTCTGTTTCTGTTTCATAGATACGTTCATTTGTGTCATATTTTAGATTCCACACATAAGTGATACCGTATGGTATTTGTCTTTCTCTTTCTGACTTACTGCACTTAGTGTGATAATCTCTAGGACCATCCACGTTGCTGCAAATGGCATTATTTCATTCTTTTTAATGGCTGAGTAATATTCCATTGCATTTATATGTACCACATCTTCTTTATCCATTCATCTATCAATGGACATTTAGGTTGTTTCCATGTCTTGGCTATTGTGAATAGTGCCGCTAGTAACGTTGGGGTGCATGTATCTTTTGGAATTAGAGTTTTGTCCGGATATATACCCACAAGTGGGATTGCTGGATCATATGGTAGTTCTATTTTTAATTTCTTGAGGAACCTCCATGGAACAGGAGCTCCAGGAGGGCAGGAATTTTGTCCGTCTTGTTCACTGTGGTAGCCCAAGCCCTGAGAACCATCCCTGACAAATAATTTGCCTCCGAAGTTTGTTGAATGAATAAATGACTCACTTTGGAACGTGGTGGCTTTTAAAGCCAGGGTACTGAAGAGAGTGTAAAGCAAGGAGAAAATTCCAGGGGAGGAGAAGGGGGGTAAGTTGGGGAGGGCCAGCCACGGACATGGGGAGGGATAGCCCACCCGCTAAGGGGACACCAGGAGCGCATGTCCTCATGGAGGCTCAGCCCCTCCAGCTGCTTCCCGGCCAGGACAGTCCTTCATGCTCTCAGGTCTTGGTCAGCCTGACACCCCGTGGCTTCTCGTCGGCTCAGTGGTGGCCAGCTCCTGCGCTCTCTCAGGCCACGTTTCTCCACACTTCCCCGCCCCTGACCACTGCACCCACGGCCTGAGGGCATTCTTTGGCTTGGCCTCATGCTAAGTCACCTGTCACTTACTGCAAGTGCCAACCTCTTCTCCTGGCTCCTGGACATTCTCCACTGTTTCCTTATCCTGGACACCCCCATCCTGTCTACCCAAAGCCCTCCCCCTGCTGAGTCCTAACCCTGTCCAGGGCTCAGTGGAGATGAGGCTGCCTCCTGCAGGTCTGGCCTGGAGCACTGAGCCTGGGCCAGGGACCCCTCCAGTGCCTGCATGCATGTGTGTGGATGTGTGTGTGCATGTGTTTGGTGTGTGTGAGATGTGTGTGCATGTGTGTGTGATGTGTGGTGTGTGGTATGTGTGCATGTGTGTGTGTAATGTGTGGTGTGTGATGTGTGGTGTGTGATATGTGGTGTATGATGTGTGTTTGATGTCTGTGATATGTGTGATGCATGTGTGTTGTGTGCGATGTGTTCGAGGCCTGTGATATGTGTGACATGTGTGTGTCATGCGTGTGATGTGTGTCATGTGCGTTTGATGTCTGTGGTGTGTGTGTCGTGTGTCTTGTGTGTGTGCACGCTCCCGGTTCCTCCCCCACCACAGCACTTCTGTGAAATAAGTTTCTAACTGTCAACAGTGTGCTGGGCATGATTCTAAGTGTGTTGCTGTGTTAGCACATCAGCGGGTCCCTCTCAGCTCTGAGGTGGCCCCGCTCTCCCCATCTCACAGATAAGCAGGAGCTGACTGACCGCAGGAAGTGGAGCGGGTGTGGAGCCCCAGGTGCTCTGACCCCGAGTCCACACTCTCCACCCTTAGGCACATGGCCCCCTCTGGATGCCCGTGCCTTCTCTCCAGCTAAGGGATTCTTAGCTGGAGGTGATTTTGCCCCCAAGGGAGGCATTTTGACCGTCACAACTCTGGGGTGGAGGTGCTGTGGCATCGGGTGGGTAGAGGTCAGGGGTGCTGCCCAACATCCCACAATACGCAGGGCGGCCCCCGGAGAAAACGCCGACAGTGCTGAGGTGGAGACCCCCCCAAGGCATGTGCTCCCCTCCCCGACCTCCTGGCCCCTGCCCCGCTCTCTCCATAAACTGGGGCACTGAAGCCGGTCAGCTCACCGTCCCTGGTCCTCTTCTCTGCCTCATGCAGTCCAGGGCCTGCAGACTGGCCTTCTGATGACCCTCAGATTGATGGCTCACATTCCCTATGGCCAATCAGTTGCTCAGCTCAGCTGCCAAAACGCGTCTGAGCCATTGCCTGTCACCACCCCCAGAGCCAGCGGCCACCTTCCACCACCTCCCTCGGGGGTCTGCTGTGCCCCTGCCACTCTGCCCCCTGCAAGTCACTCTCTACTTTGCAGCCAGAGCCTCCTGTCCGATGCCTGATCCCGGCGTGCCCCTCCCCTGCTTAAACCCTCCACAGCTTCCCGTCCTGCAGAAGGGAACTCCAGCCCCTTCCCGTGGCCCAGGAGACCCTGCGTCCTCCGGCCGCTGGACGCCTGCGATCACAGCTGGCCCACCTTCCACTGGCCTTCCTTGTGTCTCTTTAGGCGCCATGCCCGTCGTGCTTCCTCCCTGCCATGGCCCATCCTTCTCATTATTCAGGTCTTAGACTCCTGGGATGAGTCTGCACCCCAGTGTCTCTCCTGTTCCTCTTTCCCAGGGGGTTCTTCTCACGTGTGCCCGTTTACATGTTCAGCACCCGTCTGCTCTCCCTAGAGCGTGCGCTGCCTGAGGGCAGGGCTCTGCCTCTCCTGTTTTCTGTTGGCCACTCAGCATCCTGTGCAGTGCCTGGCCCATGGCAAGTGTTCGGAAGGAGTTCTAGGAATGCATTTGAACTGGAAGTTGTAACAGGTTGGAAGTTTGTCCTTGTGAACAACCAAGGTCCCTTCTCTTACCAGCTTCCTCTCGTCCCCGAGTCTCCCCTCCCTTTTTGCCCTATTTCCTTTCATTTCTGTTGACAGAACTGTGAAGGCCTGTGCCAGCTGCCTGTTCGGCATCTCCACCTGGATGTCTGATGGGCTCCGTCAACCATCACAACTCCACGGTGGAGGTGCTGTGGCATCGGGTGGGTAGAGGTCAGGGGTGCTACCCAACATCCCACAATACGCAGGGCGGCCCCCGGAGAAAACGCCGACAGTGCTGAGGTGGAGACCCCCCCGCAAGGCATGTGCTCCCCTTGAAAGATCCCTTGAAAGATCCCCCATTCGTCCCCACCGTGACCTACATCTCCCCCGTCTCCTCCATCTCAGGAGATGACAGGACAATTAAACCAGCTGCTCAGGCCAAAAAATCTACTTCTCGCTCAGGATTCTGCTCCCATTCTCACATCCAACCCAACAGCGAGTACTGACTTCCCCCCCAGGGCGCATTCTGTCACTGCACTTCCCACCCCTCTAGCCCAGCTGCCACAAGCTCTGCCCTGGACTACTGTCATTGCCCCCTAACTGGCCGCCCTGCTTCTAATCGAGTTGCCCTGCATTCTGTTCTCTTCAGAGCAGCCTTTCAAAAACATAAATGAGACGATTTCACTCCCCTGTTAAGAACTAGCCAATGAATAGTTATTATTCTAATAGTTTTAGAATAAAGTCTAACCCTCTTACCCTGCTCTTAAGTCTCCTTATGATATGACCTCTCCCTACTTCTCCAACCCCAGCTGGAGCCCCTCTTTGCCCCTTGCCTCCAGCTAGATTGGCCTTCTTTCTCTACCTTGCACTGCTAAAGTCTCTCCCTGCCCCGGGGCCTTTGCACATGCTGGGCCTTCTGTGTGGAATGCCCTCTTCCAGCTCTTGCCACTTCCATCTCCTTCTCATTATTCATATTTCCACTGGACGTTCCTTCTTGGCAAGAGGCCCTCTGGCCGCTCTACCGAAAGTGACCACAGCCGCATACTCTTTATAACACGCCCGTTTCCTTTGGCGGTCTATATCTTGTTTATTTATCTGCTTTGGGGCTTCTTCCCCCCACTGGTATGAACGCAGTGACCTTGTCTATTCTGGTCACCGCCATATGCCTAGAACCACTGGTCTAGTGCATCGAAGGAACGCAGTAGATCATGTTTGGTGAAGACATGTGGCTTAAAAATGTTTGGGGGCTGAGGCATAGTTCCCGACAGTAGTGTTTGCCTTTCAGTGGGGACATTTGAGGAACTTTTTCATTAAAGAGACTGAAGCTATTAAAACTCGCCTGAAGATCTAGGGCTTTACTGTTTACAAAGTACATGCACATGGTTTCCCATGTGATGATGGGGGATTCATTTAATAAGTATTCATTGTGCTTTACTGTGTTCCAGTCCCTCGCTGGTGGGATGGTGTTTGGGATGGGTCCTCGGGCTCATCGTCCACGGGGCTGCTGCTTGGATGCTTCAGAGCGGGCTCCCAAGGCCTGTTGTTGAGGTGAATGCAGCCCCAGGTTCAGAACTAGGGGAGCCGTTTGTGTCCTGACTGTACTACTCTGGGCTGTGTGACCTGAGGCAAGTTGCTTGGCTTCTCCGAACTGAAGCTCGTGTGGAAAATAGAGATAATAGTAATAAAGAGCTTGAAGGATTAAGGGTCTCCTTCAACCCATTTCTCCTCCCACTGGCTCCATTGTCCATGCTCCCAGCTCTCCTGAATTCTCTCCTGCCCGCCCACAGCCAAGCCTGGTCTGCATCCCCAGCAGAACATTCACAGGGAGGCTCGGTTCTGAGAGCCTGCCTTCCTGTCACGTGCTCATCCGCTGAGCTCGTTTCTTGTCCATGACGGCTGCACAGGCTGGGGTTGTCCTGCAGGAACGTCTGCGTTCATCAGAGGTCAGGGCTTTTAACTTGAAAGAGCAGGTCTTTCGTGGAGGACCCGAGTCCTGCAGCAGACAGACGAGAGAGAAGTTTCTTGGCAGAGTGAAGGGGCCCTTTGCTGTGACCCTCAGATCACATAGAAGGCAGTCGGCTCTCCGTCCTGGTTTGTACCTGCGAGAACGGTCTAGACAGCAAGCATGAGGTGAGTGTGTGACACCTGCCGGTCTCGCCCGGCCACTCTTGCCTCCCTCCCATCAATTTCCCTGCTGCAGCCAAGGTGGGTCCTTCACAGCACAGGTGTGATTGGGTCAAACCTCTGCTTAAAAATCTACAGTGGGTTCCACTGCTCTTAGAACAAATCCCCAGTCATTAATCCAGCCAACCAAGTTCAGCATTAGGCTCCTGCCTGCCCCTCCCATCTTACCTCTCCAGGAGCTGCCGTGCCCTTTGCACTCCCATCCCTGGGCCTCTCGGTTCCTAGAGAGGGCCTCGTGCCCTGTGACCACAGGTCCTTTGCACAGGCTGCCCTTCCCATCACTTCCTTCCACACCTAGATCTTGGCCTAGTTAACTCCTTCTCGTCCTTAAGATCTCAGGTCCCTCCCGGTCCGAGTTGGAGTTTTCTCTTCCCCCTTCTTCATCTGATTGTGGCTTTTCCCCTAATTTGTGGTGATTTGCTTAAAGTCCTTATTCCCCCCTCAAATCCTATCAGGATAGCTTTTCTCACCATTACCCGATGCGTAGACTAGTTGTGCTGAGCGAATCCTTGTTGAGGAAGCGGGTGTATGAGCGGGGCGGCAGGTCAGAGTCAGCTGGGAAGTTCAGGAGAGGCACCAGGGCTCCGTGGCTGCGTGGCCGTGCCTGAGGAGGCCTAGAAAAGGCCACAGCCCCAGGAGGGGCAGCTCGTGTGGCCTTTTACACCAAGGCAGCCCTGTAAGAATTGCCACATCTGACC
>NC_041226.1:5555720-5567153 GCF_002837175.3 Physeter macrocephalus | reverse complement strand
CTGTGCTGTACTGTAGGACCTTGTTGTTTATCCTTGAATATAGTTCCCTGTGCTGTACTGTAGGACCTTGTTGTTTATCCATTCTATATATACTAGTTTGTATCTACCAACCCCAAACTCCCAGTCCATCCCTCCCCTACACATCCCTCCCCACCCTCCCCCTTGGCAACCACAAGTCTGTCCTCTACGTCTGTGAGTCTGTTTCTGTTTCATAGATACGTTCATTTGTGTCATATTTTAGATTCCACACATAAGTGATACCGTATGGTATTTGTCTTTCTCTTTCTGACTTACTGCACTTAGTGTGATAATCTCTAGGACCATCCACGTTGCTGCAAATGGCATTATTTCATTCTTTTTAATGGCTGAGTAATATTCCATTGCATTTATATGTACCACATCTTCTTTATCCATTCATCTATCAATGGACATTTAGGTTGTTTCCATGTCTTGGCTATTGTGAATAGTGCCGCTAGTAACGTTGGGGTGCATGTATCTTTTGGAATTAGAGTTTTGTCCGGATATATACCCACAAGTGGGATTGCTGGATCATATGGTAGTTCTATTTTTAATTTCTTGAGGAACCTCCATGGAACAGGAGCTCCAGGAGGGCAGGAATTTTGTCCGTCTTGTTCACTGTGGTAGCCCAAGCCCTGAGAACCATCCCTGACAAATAATTTGCCTCCGAAGTTTGTTGAATGAATAAATGACTCACTTTGGAACGTGGTGGCTTTTAAAGCCAGGGTACTGAAGAGAGTGTAAAGCAAGGAGAAAATTCCAGGGGAGGAGAAGGGGGGTAAGTTGGGGAGGGCCAGCCACGGACATGGGGAGGGATAGCCCACCCGCTAAGGGGACACCAGGAGCGCATGTCCTCATGGAGGCTCAGCCCCTCCAGCTGCTTCCCGGCCAGGACAGTCCTTCATGCTCTCAGGTCTTGGTCAGCCTGACACCCCGTGGCTTCTCGTCGGCTCAGTGGTGGCCAGCTCCTGCGCTCTCTCAGGCCACGTTTCTCCACACTTCCCCGCCCCTGACCACTGCACCCACGGCCTGAGGGCATTCTTTGGCTTGGCCTCATGCTAAGTCACCTGTCACTTACTGCAAGTGCCAACCTCTTCTCCTGGCTCCTGGACATTCTCCACTGTTTCCTTATCCTGGACACCCCCATCCTGTCTACCCAAAGCCCTCCCCCTGCTGAGTCCTAACCCTGTCCAGGGCTCAGTGGAGATGAGGCTGCCTCCTGCAGGTCTGGCCTGGAGCACTGAGCCTGGGCCAGGGACCCCTCCAGTGCCTGCATGCATGTGTGTGGATATGTGTGTGCATGTGTTTGGTGTGTGTGAGATGTGTGTGCATGTGTGTGTGATGTGTGGTGTGTGGTATGTGTGCATGTGTGTGTGTAATGTGTGGTGTGTGATGTGTGGTGTGTGATATGTGGTGTATGATGTGTGTTTGATGTCTGTGATATGTGTGATGCATGTGTGATGTGTGCGATGTGTTCGAGGCCTGTGATATGTGTGACATGTGTGTGTCATGCGTGTGATGTGTGTCATGTGCGTTTGATGTCTGTGGTGTGTGTGTCGTGTGTCTTGTGTGTGTGCACGCTCCCGGTTCCTCCCCCACCACAGCACTTCTGTGAAATAAGTTTCTAACTGTCAACAGTGTGCTGGGCATGATTCTAAGTGTGTTGCTGTGTTAGCACATCAGCGGGTCCCTCTCAGCTCTGAGGTGGCCCCGCTCTCCCCATCTCACAGATAAGCAGGAGCTGACTGACCGCAGGAAGTGGAGCGGGTGTGGAGCCCCAGGTGCTCTGACCCCGAGTCCACACTCTCCACCCTTAGGCACATGGCCCCCTCTGGATGCCCGTGCCTTCTCTCCAGCTAAGGGATTCTTAGCTGGAGGTGATTTTGCCCCCAAGGGAGGCATTTTGACCGTCACAACTCTGGGGTGGAGGTGCTGTGGCATCGGGTGGGTAGAGGTCAGGGGTGCTGCCCAACATCCCACAATACGCAGGGCGGCCCCCGGAGAAAACGCCGACAGTGCTGAGGTGGAGACCCCCCCAAGGCATGTGCTCCCCTCCCCGACCTCCTGGCCCCTGCCCCGCTCTCTCCATAAACTGGGGCACTGAAGCCGGTCAGCTCACCGTCCCTGGTCCTCTTCTCTGCCTCATGCAGTCCAGGGCCTGCAGACTGGCCTTCTGATGACCCTCAGATTGATGGCTCACATTCCCTATGGCCAATCAGTTGCTCAGCTCAGCTGCCAAAACGCGTCTGAGCCATTGCCTGTCACCACCCCCAGAGCCAGCGGCCACCTTCCACCACCTCCCTCGGGGGTCTGCTGTGCCCCTGCCACTCTGCCCCCTGCAAGTCACTCTCTACTTTGCAGCCAGAGCCTCCTGTCCGATGCCTGATCCCGGCGTGCCCCTCCCCTGCTTAAACCCTCCACAGCTTCCCGTCCTGCAGAAGGGAACTCCAGCCCCTTCCCGTGGCCCAGGAGACCCTGCGTCCTCCGGCCGCTGGACGCCTGCGATCACAGCTGGCCCACCTTCCACTGGCCTTCCTTGTGTCTCTTTAGGCGCCATGCCCGTCGTGCTTCCTCCCTGCCATGGCCCATCCTTCTCATTATTCAGGTCTTAGACTCCTGGGATGAGTCTGCACCCCAGTGTCTCTCCTGTTCCTCTTTCCCAGGGGGTTCTTCTCACGTGTGCCCGTTTACATGTTCAGCACCCGTCTGCTCTCCCTAGAGCGTGCGCTGCCTGAGGGCAGGGCTCTGCCTCTCCTGTTTTCTGTTGGCCACTCAGCATCCTGTGCAGTGCCTGGCCCATGGCAAGTGTTCGGAAGGAGTTCTAGGAATGCATTTGAACTGGAAGTTGTAACAGGTTGGAAGTTTGTCCTTGTGAACAACCAAGGTCCCTTCTCTTACCAGCTTCCTCTCGTCCCCGAGTCTCCCCTCCCTTTTTGCCCTATTTCCTTTCATTTCTGTTGACAGAACTGTGAAGGCCTGTGCCAGCTGCCTGTTCGGCATCTCCACCTGGATGTCTGATGGGCTCCGTCAACCATCACAACTCCACGGTGGAGGTGCTGTGGCATCGGGTGGGTAGAGGTCAGGGGTGCTACCCAACATCCCACAATACGCAGGGCGGCCCCCGGAGAAAACGCCGACAGTGCTGAGGTGGAGACCCCCCCGCAAGGCATGTGCTCCCCTTGAAAGATCCCTTGAAAGATCCCCCATTCGTCCCCACCGTGACCTACATCTCCCCCGTCTCCTCCATCTCAGGAGATGACAGGACAATTAAACCAGCTGCTCAGGCCAAAAAATCTACTTCTCGCTCAGGATTCTGCTCCCATTCTCACATCCAACCCAACAGCGAGTACTGACTTCCCCCCCAGGGCGCATTCTGTCACTGCACTTCCCACCCCTCTAGCCCAGCTGCCACAAGCTCTGCCCTGGACTACTGTCATTGCCCCCTAACTGGCCGCCCTGCTTCTAATCGAGTTGCCCTGCATTCTGTTCTCTTCAGAGCAGCCTTTCAAAAACATAAATGAGACGATTTCACTCCCCTGTTAAGAACTAGCCAATGAATAGTTATTATTCTAATAGTTTTAGAATAAAGTCTAACCCTCTTACCCTGCTCTTAAGTCTCCTTATGATATGACCTCTCCCTACTTCTCCAACCCCAGCTGGAGCCCCTCTTTGCCCCTTGCCTCCAGCTAGATTGGCCTTCTTTCTCTACCTTGCACTGCTAAAGTCTCTCCCTGCCCCGGGGCCTTTGCACATGCTGGGCCTTCTGTGTGGAATGCCCTCTTCCAGCTCTTGCCACTTCCATCTCCTTCTCATTATTCATATTTCCACTGGACGTTCCTTCTTGGCAAGAGGCCCTCTGGCCGCTCTACCGAAAGTGACCACAGCCGCATACTCTTTATAACACGCCCGTTTCCTTTGGCGGTCTATATCTTGTTTATTTATCTGCTTTGGGGCTTCTTCCCCCCACTGGTATGAACGCAGTGACCTTGTCTATTCTGGTCACCGCCATATGCCTAGAACCACTGGTCTAGTGCATCGAAGGAACGCAGTAGATCATGTTTGGTGAAGACATGTGGCTTAAAAATGTTTGGGGGCTGAGGCATAGTTCCCGACAGTAGTGTTTGCCTTTCAGTGGGGACATTTGAGGAACTTTTTCATTAAAGAGACTGAAGCTATTAAAACTCGCCTGAAGATCTAGGGCTTTACTGTTTACAAAGTACATGCACATGGTTTCCCATGTGATGATGGGGGATTCATTTAATAAGTATTCATTGTGCTTTACTGTGTTCCAGTCCCTCGCTGGTGGGATGGTGTTTGGGATGGGTCCTCGGGCTCATCGTCCACGGGGCTGCTGCTTGGATGCTTCAGAGCGGGCTCCCAAGGCCTGTTGTTGAGGTGAATGCAGCCCCAGGTTCAGAACTAGGGGAGCCGTTTGTGTCCTGACTGTACTACTCTGGGCTGTGTGACCTGAGGCAAGTTGCTTGGCTTCTCCGAACTGAAGCTCGTGTGGAAAATAGAGATAATAGTAATAAAGAGCTTGAAGGATTAAGGGTCTCCTTCAACCCATTTCTCCTCCCACTGGCTCCATTGTCCATGCTCCCAGCTCTCCTGAATTCTCTCCTGCCCGCCCACAGCCAAGCCTGGTCTGCATCCCCAGCAGAACATTCACAGGGAGGCTCGGTTCTGAGAGCCTGCCTTCCTGTCACGTGCTCATCCGCTGAGCTCGTTTCTTGTCCATGACGGCTGCACAGGCTGGGGTTGTCCTGCAGGAACGTCTGCGTTCATCAGAGGTCAGGGCTTTTAACTTGAAAGAGCAGGTCTTTCGTGGAGGACCCGAGTCCTGCAGCAGACAGACGAGAGAGAAGTTTCTTGGCAGAGTGAAGGGGCCCTTTGCTGTGACCCTCAGATCACATAGAAGGCAGTCGGCTCTCCGTCCTGGTTTGTACCTGCGAGAACGGTCTAGACAGCAAGCATGAGGTGAGTGTGTGACACCTGCCGGTCTCGCCCGGCCACTCTTGCCTCCCTCCCATCAATTTCCCTGCTGCAGCCAAGGTGGGTCCTTCACAGCACAGGTGTGATTGGGTCAAACCTCTGCTTAAAAATCTACAGTGGGTTCCACTGCTCTTAGAACAAATCCCCAGTCATTAATCCAGCCAACCAAGTTCAGCATTAGGCTCCTGCCTGCCCCTCCCATCTTACCTCTCCAGGAGCTGCCGTGCCCTTTGCACTCCCATCCCTGGGCCTCTCGGTTCCTAGAGAGGGCCTCGTGCCCTGTGACCACAGGTCCTTTGCACAGGCTGCCCTTCCCATCACTTCCTTCCACACCTAGATCTTGGCCTAGTTAACTCCTTCTCGTCCTTAAGATCTCAGGTCCCTCCCGGTCCGAGTTGGAGTTTTCTCTTCCCCCTTCTTCATCTGATTGTGGCTTTTCCCCTAATTTGTGGTGATTTGCTTAAAGTCCTTATTCCCCCCTCAAATCCTATCAGGATAGCTTTTCTCACCATTACCCGATGCGTAGACTAGTTGTGCTGAGCGAATCCTTGTTGAGGAAGCGGGTGTATGAGCGGGGCGGCAGGTCAGAGTCAGCTGGGAAGTTCAGGAGAGGCACCAGGGCTCCGTGGCTGCGTGGCCGTGCCTGAGGAGGCCTAGAAAAGGCCACAGCCCCAGGAGGGGCAGCTCGTGTGGCCTTTTACACCAAGGCAGCCCTGTAAGAATTGCCACATCTGACCAAGGAACCGATTCCATGCCCGGGGCGTCTCTGCATGAAGAGAAGATCTGAACACGTACTGGATGCCTTAGTCAGCTCAGGCTACTGGAACAAAACACCACAGGCTGAGTGGCTTACACAGCAGAAATTCATTTCCTCATGATTCTGGAGGCTAGAAGTCCGAGATCAGGGTGTCACCAGGGTTGGTTTCGCCTGAGGCCTCTCTCCTTGCCTTGCAGACAGCCGCTTTCTTGCTGCGTCCACACAGGCTTGTTCTCTGTGGGTGTGCGTGTCTGTGTCCACATTTCCCTTTCTTATAAGGACACCAGTCAGAATAGCATAGGGGCTGCACTAACAGCCGCGTTTTAACTTAATCACCTCTGTCAAGGCCGTCACTCCAAATACAGCCACATCTGAGGTCCTGGGGGTCAGAGCTTCAACCTATGAATTTGGGGGGATACAATTCCTCTCATAACAATGGGTGATGGAAATGATCTGATCCCAAACTCTACGAGGGGACACACAGAGGCAGACCCAGACAGGGACCTAAGTTATTTCTGAATAAGACCATGTACAACATTTTCATCTCCATGACCAAACTTCTACCCAAAAAAGTACAGTGTGGCCAGGGAGCGTGTTACCTATTTCTCTCCCCGCGCCTGCTCCCCTCTCACATTTCCACCATCAGTCGGGGTTTCACGGGGAAGCTCCTCTCCACGTGGGCTGCGCGACCCCTCAGGAGGTACTGCTGCCTGTCCCCCCGGCACATGCACCTGCTCCCAGGATCACAGGCAAACGGCTGTTGGGAAGCAGATGCCCTTTTCCAAGGAAGGAATCTTCAGGGCTGGCTTCCCGGACGGTGGGCTCTTCAGAGGGGTGGGTCTGAGGCCGCTGACAAAGGCCTCAGCGTGAGTTTGGAGGCAAAGGTGGGCAGGGAGCTGGAGGGGGAAGCAGAGCCCTTTCCCCGGGGGAGCAGGGGGCAAGCAGGGAGGTGCAGAGGCCGGGGCTGCAGCAGGAGGACGGAAGAGGAAACACACGGTGCTGGGACCTGGGGACGCAGAGGGGTCAGACCCAGTGTCTTGCCTTGAGGAGTACTGCTCAGGTGGGGAGACACATGGGGATACAGAGAGCGATGCTCTGTGGCCAGAGCCCAGCCAGGCGCCGGCACAGAAAACACGCTGGGCTCATCCATGGAATGAACGAGGCTGTGCTGCCCCGAGAGGGAGGGACGGGCTGGTCCCCTCCCAGAGGAGGCTGAGTAGGAGCTGGCCAGGCTGGGAGTGGGAAGGGTGGAACAGCTCCGGAGGAAGAGAGCCCTGGCCGAGGCAGGGCGCAGCCAGGGGTGTGGTGTCCGCACGCCCGCCCGTCTGCACTCTGGCCATATCCTGATGGCGGCGACGTCTCACTTCAGCCTTCTGTGTGTGCATTCCAAGCCTAATTGGGCATGCCTGCTTGTACGGCCCTTTATGGTGTGCACGGCGCTGTCAGGCGTCCAGAGATGGTGTGACTGGGAATTTGGTATTCAGCTGTATTATTGAGTTCACAAACTCGACGTTCAGAAATCTAACCGAACAAGGGATTTGCAAAACAGTTTCAAACAGAGCAGCCCGACTACATTTCCCATGACAATCAGCTTGTTTACCACTCCGAGGTGCCCCGTAACTGCTGTGGACACGCTCATTTGCATGCCAATACCCAGAATGCTTTTCCAGCCCCACTGAGCTTGGGTTCTGCCAGGGAGCTGAAAGGTTTATTTATACATACAATACATGACAACTTCATTTTCTGAAGCATCTTTCATACAAACCGTATCCCCAAAATGCCTTGAGTTGGCGAAAGAATTTCAAAATCCTTTTAGAGTTTAAACCCTTCTTTCTGGGCTGGAGTTGGTATAACTTGGGCATGTGCAAATTAACATTTTAATTAAAAGATACTGGAGGGAAAGGGCGTTGTGGTTATCCAGCAATGTGTCATATTAGGCTTGGTGTATTGGGCCAAGGTTATGAAGAGGAATTATATGGCACAGACAGATCAGTGGCTGTTAGAGCAAAGGAAAGAGGGAGCCAGGGTCGGAGGGCATTTAACTGGGCGGCTTTCGTACAGCTGGAATTCCTTTGCATCCTGGCCCCTGAGAAGACATTCATCTAGGGGCACTGGGCACCGTGGCACAGGTGATAGAAACACACATAGCAATGTGCAGTTTCCCAATTTTAAGAGTGTAACAGAAAAAACCAATGTGAATTGGTAATCCTGCGAGCTCTCAGGAGAGGGGCTGGGCTTTGAGAGCTGTTCCTTAGTGGAAGGGGAGACCTTCCTGCCTTTTTGTCCCCAGAGGAAGGCAAATGTAAGAGTCCTTTAGGAAAGCCAAATTTGAAGGTATCATGTAGGAAAAAGTCAGATTTTGTGTCCAAGGCAACTTTTTAAATGGTTTGGTGTTTTAGTTTTGGAATCACTTTTGCAGCCACTAGGCTTGGACGTTGGAGTGGCAGGAGAGGGAGGCCGTGGTGTCTAAGACCCCCAGCTGTGTGAAGCGGGTAGCCAGGCCGTTTACCTTGCCGGACAACAAGTTAACAAACCCCGTCTCCTGTGCGCTCCTGGGCCTCCAGTCGTAGTGTCCACCTGGGTGCCACCCCTGCCTACGGCCACTGGATTGACCTGTGGTTCAGGCAGAGCTGATCTGTGGTTAGGATGGTCACCTCTAGGGTTGCCACCTTGGACAACCCCTGCCACCACTCTGGCATCACCACAGGACTCGGGGAGAGAAACACGCTCTTGCTATTTTTTTTAAAAAAATTTATTTATTTATTTATTTATGGCTGTGTTGGGTCTTCGTTTCTGTGCGTGGGCTTTCTCTAGTTGTGGCGAGTGGGGGCCACTCTTCATCGCGGTGCGCGGGCCTCTCACTGTCGCGGCCTCTCCTGTCGCGGAGCACAGGCTCCGGACGCGCAGGCTCAGCGGCCACGGCCCACGGGCCCAGCCGCTCCGCGGCACGTGGGATCTTCCCGGACCGGGGCGCGAACCCGTGTCCCCTGCATCGGCAGGCGGACTCTCAACCACCGCGCCACCAGGGAAGCCCCACGCTCTTGCTTTTTTGCCAAGGCCGTTTAGCCAGGACAATGTAAGCCTGGAGTCTGCTGTCGCCGTTGCCCCGTTTTGCCTGCCCCCAGCCCCACACTCAAGGCTGTCCCACCTCTAAGGACAGAGCCTCTACAGCAGGAAAGAAGGTGGTAGAAGCACACAGCCGTCTCCCCGCAGCATCACTCGCTCGAGCTCCCGAGGACAGCCCCACGAGGGATGTAATCGGTTCTGTGAGCCAAGAGACGCCTTTTAGCTTAAAGTAGCTTGAATTCAGCTTCCGACACAAGTGGTAAAAAGGGTTGTGGTTAGAAAAGCTATCGAGCGCCTCTAGGACACTGTGAACTACCACGGAGAGTCTTGGAGAGAGGGGAGAGTCCTCTCTGTTAAGAGCAAAATACCACACAGACTGAGCAGTTCTGTGAATGCGGGTCCAAGGGGGACAGCCACCTCAGAGGGGCCTGGCCAGGCAGGACAAACGGAGAGGTCGTGTCCTGCGCAGGCCTGAGCACAGCTTCCCTGCAGGTGTGAAAATGGGAGGAGGGGCTGCTTCCGCCGCCCCAGGAAGCCCAGCGCTGCTCCAGGGTGAGGCCAGCCCATGCTGCAGCTGTGACTCATGCTGTAACATCTGGCTGATGAACTCTGAAACTATGCACCCAAGTCTGACTGCCCCAGTGCGTCCAAAGGGAGCGCATGGGCACCAGCCTAAAAGCCCTGGTCCGGGGAACCCTACGTAAAGTAGGACCGGTCACCCGGTCAGAACTGAGACTGGGCTCCTCAGACACAACAGTCATGCTTGTCCCAGGTCTGTTCACCATCCTCTGCAGGATCGAAATGGCTCATACATGGCACGGATTCCTGAATCACTCAGAGCTCTCGGCTGCAGACAACAGAAACAAATTCCCGCTACGTAAGCAGAAAAGGTATTGAATGAAAGGCCATCCGATAGTTCACAGAAAGCTGGTGAAATGGCCTGGAAACCAGGCAGGAAGGGAGGGTAGATACAGCCAAGGTCTCACCCCTGGACAGTCTCATTAGATGTCCCTCTGGGGCTCCCACCCTGGGCAATTCCCTCTACCAATGTCATAGGTCATCTGCCGTCACTCAGAGGCTCTCAGCTTCACAGCCACGGGAAATAACCTCTAACTGAAACATGCAACTCTGTGTCACTCCCCTCCAGATTCAGACTTCTGGGGAAAATGGGGGGTCCAGGTCCTATGCCCATGCCTGATTTGCTGGGGAGGGGGACAAGCAGTAAATATCTAACCCTCTAATTGGATTCTGTCGTGGAAATTGGGACCCTGGCTCTGGGGAACTCCCACAATGTGTGGATGTCTAACTCAGTGGATGCCTCCTTTTTTTCCAGAACTTACCTTAATTTACCTTTGAAAAAAGAAAATCTAGATGCTTATTGGAGAGAGGGGGAATGGTCCTGGTCAGAAAAAGAAGAAGCCTCACTCATGTCAGTGACACCCCCAACTTTAGAGAAGAGGAAGCTGAGATCCAGGAAGATGATGATTCGTCCAAAGTTGGTGGCATAACTGGGGCTGGACCTCAGGTGTCCAAGGGGGATAGCTACCTCAGAGGGGCCCGACTCCCAGCCCAGTGTTCTTTGCTCTACATTCTTCTTATATTCCTATGTTAGCATGGGGGTGTGTGGGTCTAGAGAGCCCCACCCTGATCAGAAATTGTCTTAGTCTGCTAGGGTTGCCATACAAAATGCCACAGACTGCGTGGCTTAACAACAGAAATTTATTTTCTCTCAGTTATGGAGGCTGGAGGTCTCAGATCAAGGTGTCGGCAGTGTTCATTTCTCCTGAGGCCTCTCTCCTTGGTTTACCGTCTCCCTGTGCCTTCACATGTCTGTCCCTCCGGGTGTGCTCACGTCCGGTGTCTCATCCTCTTCTTAGGAGGACACCGGTCGTCTCGGATTAGGGCCCCACCCTTACGACCTCATCTAACCTAATTACCTCTTCAAAGACCCCATCTCCAAACGTGGTTACATCCTGAGGCACTGCAGGTTGGGGCTTCAACATATAAATTGGGGGGGTGGGGCACGATCCGGCCTGTAACAGAGCTACTCGACAAACTCTCCACATCAGGGCACCGAGGAGGCAGACATCTGCTTCTCTCTGGCACTCGCTGGGGAACAGGGAGCCTCCCGTGATCCAAAAGCCTGGGGTCCAGCGGGACCAGCAGAGGAAGCTCCTCTCTGCAGGGCTCTGAGCCCCTCTGTGCGCTCACACCCAGTGCCCTGACTGTGGCGGCTCCTGAGGGCAGCACCTTCCTCACCCACTACTGCCTGAAACCATGCCCGGTCGAGCACCTGCCAATGTGCCTTGGGCGGCACTTCCTCCCCAGCTGGGAAGGAAGGCCCACTCACAGACAGAGGCCTGGACACCAGGATGCAAGGTGTCAGGACCAAGGCCTTGGATTTCTTGGTGGTTTCCAGGGAGATTTCTAGAAGAACCAGGGCTTGGATTCATAGTGACAGGATGACCTGAAGCAGGGCATTCAACCGCGGGGTAACCTAGTTCTCCTCCAAGTTTCTCTCTCTCTTTTTTTTTTGAAACCCCACACATTTGTTTATTTATTTATTTTTGGCTGTGTTGGGTCTTCGTTTCCGTGCCAGG
>NC_041226.1:5514464-5555589 GCF_002837175.3 Physeter macrocephalus | reverse complement strand
TTTATTTATTTATTTTTGGCTGTGTTGGGTCTTCGTTTCTGTGCGAGGGCTTTCTCTAGTTGTGGCAAGCGGGGGCCACTCTTCATCGCGGTGCGTGGGCCTCTCACTATCGCGGCCTCTCTTGTTGCGGAGCAAAGGCTCCAGACGCGCAGGCTCAGTAGTTGTGGCGCACGGGCTTAGTTGCTCCGCGGCATGTGTGATCTTCCCGGACTAGGGCTCGAACCCGTGTCCCCTGTGTTAGCAGGCAGATTCTCAACCACTGCACCACCAGGGAAGCCCTCCTCCAAGTGTCTTTACCTTCCTTTCGTTTCAGCGTCTCTAACACACGCACACACACCCGCTTCTGTTAGGGTGTCCGTATTAGAAGCCCACCTGTTGATCACCACATGCGAGGCTGGGGGAAGCCCTGGATGGGTGGTGTTACTGCCTCACTGGAATCAGCTTATTCCTGACTCTGGGGGCGAGCCCGGTTCTGAGTCATCGCACAGCACCTCACTCATCCCCAGAGCTCAGGCTCGGGGGCACGTGACCCAGGCAGCCCTGATCCATGCCAGGGAGGCTTCTGGGACCCTTCCCCTGATCTCTGCCCCCTGCTTTGCTCTTACACGTCCGCTGCATCCCTTCCCCTCCAGGGACTTTCTGCTCTCTGCCCTTCCAGAGGCTTTTCTCAGAAAAAGTGAACGCTGTGCTCAGTGGTAACTACTCTCGTGGTTACTTGTGTTGAACCAAATACGGGAGGCCTTAGTCAAAAAGAATGGATTTCTAGTTTCAGACTTTCAGTCATTGAAAGTCTGAAATGGTGGTGGTGGCGAGTGTGTGAGTGTGTCTATGACTGATGGGGATACCACCCAGGCTCCTGAAATTTTTCCCCCCAAAGTTTGGTCTTGTGGGTACCCATGTGCACAACGGAAGAGGAAGCCCCGTTGTATACAGGTCATGGGACAAATGGATAGGATGTTCTTGGAAAAGCCCTAGTGGCTCTGTAAACTCTGCTCGCCCAGCACGCCTCGGATTGATTCACCCTTTCAACCCAGACACCCAGGGCTGTCCAGACTAGCGGCCATGCTCCCAGTGTGCAGGCATCTTTGGTCTCTCCCCTCGGACCCCCACTCATCTTCTCTTTCCCCTTCCTCCTCTCAAGCCCCTCCCGAGCGCAGAGTCCAGTGCTCCGGATGGAGAAGGTCCACTTATTCCATGAGGGATGGATGAAGGGAAGGAGAGAGGTGTGCTTGGAGCTAGGCTGCCAAATCCTGGCCACTGTGGACTGGCCAGCTTCAGCAGAAAAGACACAAGTCTAAATCAGTGCTTCTCAACCTGAAGAGTGGTTCTCAAGGGGACATTTGGCAGTGTCTGGGGACATTTTTGGTTGTCACAACTGGCGGAAGGGGTACTACTGGCATCCAGTGGGTAGAGGCCAGGGACACTGTGAAACATCCCACAATGCACAGGACAGTCCCCACAGGAAGAATTATTTAGCCCAAAATGCCAGTAGTGAGGAAGTTGAGGAGCTGGTCTAAATGCAGGTAGAAAGAGTCCCTCTCTGGCCTTCAGTGAGTCCCGGCACCTGGGCAGTGCCTGGCCAAGCAGAGCCGACCCTACTCCAGGGAGTCCTGGAGACACTTGCATCTGTGTGTGTTCTCCAGCCCTGCGGTGGTAGATTTGGGTAGCAGCCTGTGTGTGAGTGGTCGCTTTCCAGCTTTCAGAAAATAATTCTGCACTACGCCCCGGGCACAGCTATAGGCATGACAAGTGACAACAACAGCAATGTTGTTAGTTAGCATTTATTGAAACTCGGCAGACCTTGTGCTTAGCAATTTATGTGAATTCTAGGCTTTAATATCGCACGACAACCCAGAAAAGGAACTATTAACACAAACCCCATTTACAGATGAAGAAACTGAGGCTTAGGAAGAACCAGTGGTTTGCCCAAGATCACCCAGCTTGTAAGTAAATGGTGGAAATGGGTTGCAAAGCCGGTCACTTGGATTCTAGCATCCAAACTCCTGGCCACTAAACCACAGAGAAAAGAAAGATGCTCTCCCTGAAATAAACTCAGGGGTCTGTATGTGGGTCAGTCATACTCAATGATAATCTCCAGGAAATTTCGTCCTGATAACTCGGTTTGATTTTTATTTCACAATTTGCCTTGCAAATCCCAAATTCCAGCTTAAAATAGGGTGGTTAGACTGAATTCTGTCTCCCCAAATAAGAAGCTCCATTTCCGCAGACGCGCCTGCCTTGGCCCGAACGCAGGCCGCAGAGTCGGTCTGGACCGACAGAGACTGCATAGTGAGGACTAAAGAGAGTTGGGACTCAAAAGCCGGTAGCCGCCCCTGCAGGCGGCGGCTGGATGCCCAGAGCCCCCGCGCGCCGAAGCCGCGTCCACGCTCCGCAGCGTCGCCCTCTCGTCACCGCCTTGGTCGCCACTGGGACCGCCGCGAGGAGGCTGCGTTTTTTTCCCAAGGCTCACCAGGAAAGCCCACCAGAAAGCGAAAAAGCTGGTTTTCTGGGAGCGGGACGGGGAAGTGAAGTCTTGGGTAGAGAAAGATGAGAGGGAGAAAAGCGCGCTCCCAGGAGAACTGGAGCCGCGTGGACACGGCGCGCAGCAGTGGATCTGCGCCTTCTGCGAGCAGCTGGGACAGGAGGGGCCACTGCATAGGATGGCAACACTGAAGGAGTCGGGGGTAGCTTGAGGTGGGCGGGGGCGGATCCAACCTCTTCACAACGCATGAAGCCCAGTTTCCGGCTCCCTCAGTAAGGCACCTCTCCCCCTCCCCCCGCCCCACGCCAACACCCCCCACTCCGCCCTCCCCAGCTCGCGCCCATCTCCGAGACTGCATTTGTGGTCCGGGGGTGTGTCACCGAGAGCCAGCGGAAGCCCGTCTCAGGTGCACCTCCCGGCCCCCCATAATCCAGGAAAGGTGCTGGCTCAAAGCGAGCCCTTCGGATCCACCGTGGACCTGTCCCCCGGGGGCCCTGCGGCGGCCGGGTCCCAAACCTCAAAAGTACACTGGTGGGTAGCGCTGGCGCTAAAGGATGCGAAAGTTCACTACCGAAGGGCTCTTAGAGCAGCGGGTTAGCCGCCCCAAACTCGGAAAGCGTCAGAATCACTGATAACACATTCGTTCGTATTCTATTCAGGGTGTGCCCTAAAGCACCCCGGCTTCGGCTTCGTCTTGTATTGGCACAATGGCCCCTCCTGGGAGGGCGGAGAACTGGTCTCCCGTGAGACTGGGGTTCAGACTGATGGGGACGGGGGTCTGAGGGAGGGTGCCAAGGGCGCGCGTGCCAGGCTTTCATCTGCCTGGGGCACACCCCATGCGTCTGCTCCAGGGGGAACCAGGAGTGGCCTCTCCGTGGGGAGCCAGATCGCGCCCACCTTTATTCTAGCGGAACTGGAGAGAGAACCCCCGCACTCAAATGACCCCGCATGTGTTGCGCAACCCCAACTGGAGCGCCTTTCTCGCCGAAAGGACACGTGTGTTTGCTCTGCCTAAATACTCGGAGTCCGGAGTCCGGCGCTCCCCAGGGTGTGCGTGTGGGGTGTGTGTGTGTGGTGTGTGTCTAGCGGAACTGGAGAGAGAACCCCCGCACTCAAATGACCCCGCATGTGTTGCGCAACCCCAACTGGAGCGCCTTTCTCGCCGAAAGGACACGTGTGTTTGCTCTGCCTAAATACTCGGAGTCCGCAGTCCGGCGCTCCCCAGGGTGTGCGTGTGGGGTGTGTGTGGTGTGTGTGTGTGTGTGTGTGCGTGCGCGCGTGTGGTGTGTGTGTGTGGTGTGTGTGCGCGTGGTGTGTGCGTGCGTGTGTGTGCGTGCGCGTGGTGTGTGTGTGTGTGTGTGTGTGGCGGAGAGATTTCTGGCAGGAAAAGAAGTGACCCAGGCCCCTAGGACGTGGAATGGGGGGCTTGGGGAGGTCGTGAGAATCCGGACCCGCTGTTTCACGTATCCCATTTCCTGAGCTGCAGAAACTCCCACTCGGGTGGCCGTGCGCCCTCCGCCTCCGCGGAGCCCGCACACCTCCTGCGTCGCTTCCTCCACGTACGAGTGAAACTCCCAGCGTATCTCCAGAGGAAGGCTGGGGGGTGGATTATAAATCGGAGGGGGCGGTGGGATTGTAACAAGAATCCGTGAGAACGTGACGTCTCGGAGCCACCGGCTCCGGCTACGGAGGACCCCTCGCGGGAACCCCGGCGCCGGATCTTTCTGGGTCCCCGAAATCGCGGCCAGCGGCCTGGGAGTAGGGACCCCGCTAATGGAGTGTGCCTTAAAGCAAAGCGAGAGGGTCTTTCCAAGAGGAGGCCGCACCATTTCGCTGGGAAGTTGTCCCTAACAAATACGGTAGATTAAAATAAAGAGATCGATTAACAAGTTATCCATCCGAGCTCAGCAAAGGACTGAGTTCCGCGGCTCGCGCGGGAGTGGTCGCTGACCTTGGAGATGGCGGTCGGGACAGCCAAACCCAGGGGGCTGGAGGTGGGGCCGGATCCCAGGTGGGACGGGGGCGCTGCAGGGGGCGGGACTGCGGGCACAGCGCGGGGAGCGCCCGTCCTTCCCTTCGGACGGGGCTCTGCTCTCTCCTGCAGGGGTGCACTCGCCCGAGCCGGACAGGAGGCCGGGGAGCGCACCCGGTCGGTGGGCGCCGAGGGCGGAGTCTCGGGGGCTGAGGGTGCAACGAGCTGCAAGGTGAGGAGCGGAGGGGACTCCGCCACCCAGCCCCGCCCGGGCCCAGCAGGAAGCCCCAACCTGGCTGGGGATCCCGAGCCACGTGGATTTCTAAGAAAAAAAAAAGTTTATTTAAACTTTTGTACATAAATAAATAAATAAATATCTTCTGGCGTTACAGAGACCTTACAGTTACAAGCTAGGCTGGGGCAGGGCCGGGGTCTGGGAGAGGAGGGGTCGCCAGAGGCAGAGAGCCGGCCTCCGGGGGAATGCAGGGCGTCGCCGAAACAAAGTGAATCGGTTTCCCCAACACGAATACCACGGGAGGCAACTTCCCTCGTGGGAGAGGAGCCACGGGCACAGCAAGGTCTGACGGAGGGACGATTGAACTTCGAGGAGCGCAAGAGAAAGGAGAGGAAAAACAAAACCCAGAAGTTCATAAATGTGTCTGGGGGGGGGGTGGTGGGAGCGTGGATAAATCACCGCCGGAAAGAGGTGGGGAGGGAAAGACGTAACAAGGGGAGCGGGGAGCGAATGGGCACCCGAGGCGTCAAAGGCCGAGCTTGACCCAGGGTGGAGGAGAGTGGAGGAAGCGGGGAAGCCCGAGCCAGTCCGGAGAGGGCGGGCGGGGAGGCGCCGGCGGCCAGCAGGGCGCTGGGCCCGGCCGCTGTGCTGCGTGGCTGAGGACTCGCGCGCGTACAGCGTGTGCACAGCTCGGAGTCCGCTTTGGACGTCGCGGGCCCTGGGGTGGGGATAGCGAGGTCAGGTGTGCCAAGCTCTCGGCGCTTGCCAGGGCCGGGGACCTCCGCAAAGCCGTGCCAAATCCGTGCGTGGCCGCCATTTGGCAGCGGGTGCCTGGGAAACAGTGCTGCGTCCCAGGACCAGTCTTTGAGCCGCGGGGAGGGTCTGGGATGGGCGACCCGGGGAGGCGAGCGCCTAGGGAGTGACCGTGAGATCCCGGTCGTCCTTCCCCGATGAGGATGGAGACATGGGCAATTCGTCGTCATCCTCGGAACCCTTGGCTGAGGAGAGCGACGCGCACTTGCAGCCCTGCGGCGCGCCCCCGCCGGCCCCCGCACTCCCGCCGCCGCCGCGGTGGTTGCTGCCTTTGCCCTCCTTCTTGTGCTTCACCCGGCGGTTCTGGAACCAGATCTTCACCTGCTTCTCGGACAGATTCAGGTAGGTCGCGATCTCGATGCGGCGCAGGCGGGACAGGTACATGTTTGAGGCGAACTCGCGCTCCAGCTCTAGCAGCTGCGTGCTCGTGAACGCCGTGCGCATCCTCTTGCTGCTGGGCAGCTGGTTCGAGCTGTTGTCTGGAGCGGGTAGGGGTGCAGACACGGAAGCGATCGGACCCTTCGCTGTGGGCCCGATCCTCCGGTGGGCGGCCGTCAGAATCCCGGGACTCTGGCCCCTCACCCACCTCTCTGCCCCGAACACAGCGCACAGCGGCGTACCCGCGGGCGCCTCCCCGCCGAGCCTCGGGACCCTGGTACTCCCGGAGTCACGCGGCCCCCGCGCTCCCTTCTGGAGCGCCCCGAGCCCCAGCCCTCGTTTCGTCCTGGGAGCCCCCGCCAGGGCCTGGACCTTCCGCCTCAGCCTCCCTCCCCGTGTCCTGCCCCGTCCCTCCAGCCGCACGCCACCCAGAGTGTCCACTCGGGGGCCCGAAGTGGCCCTCACCGCCCGCAGAACGCGCAGGGTCCTCATCCCCCATGCCCGCCTAGTCAGCTTTCGTCTGCCCCGTCCCTCGGGGTCCCGTCCCTCCCCGCCCCACCTCCCCACTCCCCGCCTTACCCAAGGAGATGCAGTGGAACTGCCTGGGGTCGGGCAGCGGATAGGAGGTCTGGTAGAGCGCGGCGGCGGCCGCGGCGGCCGCGGGGCCGTGAGCGACCCCGGGCGACACGGCCGAGTGCTGGCGGCCCAGGGGCGCGTGGCAGTACTGCGAGCCGAAGGACGGGAAGGACGCCTTGAGCAGAGGCAGCGCGGGCGGCCCGGGGGGCCCGTGCAGCTGCGAGGCGGTGACGCAGAGCGGGCACACGCACAGCAGCCCGGCCTTGCGCGCGTGGCAGGCGCCGGGCGAGAGGCCGTGCAGGGCGTGCGGCGGCGGCACCGCGTACGGGAAGAGCGGCGGCGGGCTGCCCTCCGGCGCCTTCCTCTCGCCGGCCTCGCGCAGCACCAGCGAGTCCACGAGGAAGGAGCGCGGCATGGCCCCCGTGCGCGGCCGCCCCGCCGCCAGCCCGCTCCCGGCGCCCCGCGGACCTCGGGGCTCGCCACGCACTTCCCCGGGCCGCGGCCGCGCGCAGCTGCCTCTTCCGGGGAGGCCGGAGGCGCCGCTGAAGCCGGGGCTGGAGGCGCCTCCGCTGCTGCCGCGGGCGCCGCCCAGAGAGCGCGGGGTGCTGGCCAGCGCTAGTGGTGCTGAAAGGCGCCGGCGGCGCCGCTTAAATAGGACTATTGCCATGTGATGGGCTACGCCAGGAGCGGCCGGGGCCTCTCAATAGGGTTTTTGTGCCTTTTCTCTTGGCATTCACTCTGCACGCTTCCTCATTATTTCACTTGTTAACTAAATGAACTGCATAATGTACTCCATTCTTGTCAACCCCACCCAAGCCGTAACAGGCGCCCTCGCCCCCTCCTCTCCCCTTTGCGGGTTTATTTTCTCATTCTCCTGCGATTTAATATTCTTTTCTTTCTCTTTATTCCCTACTCCCCTTCGGCTTTGCACTGGCGATCGGCCCGTTTATCTTATTGATTTTGCACCCCCCGATGCCTCGCTTCCACAGACCCCCATGGGCGCACACCCCCGTCTTCTCTGCGCACTCGGTCCCCGTCCCCCTCCTTCTCTCATTTCTCCCTCGCCCCCCCAGATCAGGCTGCCGCCTCCACTTAGTCTCCTCAGCTCGGCGCTGTGCACCCCGCGAGCGTCCCCGCAGCCGGCCTCCGATTTCCACCTGTGGAATCGCTCTCGTCTTCCTGTGTCGGAAGCAGAAGAAGGGCCAGGGCTCCTGCAGGAGTGGCGCCGCTGGGCAGAGAGGAGGAGGGCTCGGCGTTTCTTATCCACCACTAGCCCCGTCGCTGTCCCTGTTTGCTCTGAGTTTCCCAAATGGTCTTAACTTTGAGGCTGCCTATAACGCGCAGTCTTTGTTCGGGAGACGCTAGTCAACGACGTGGCCGTGGATTTGTCAAAAGCAAGTCACCCGCTGAGAATCGCGCACTGAGGGACAGGGAATGGGAGGAAAGACTGGCCGGCGAAGACGTAGATCTCACACCCCACCAGACGTGGAGAGTGTGGGCGCTCTCTCCGCCGGCGCACACCCCAACAGAGCCGCGGGCGCGCTGCGCTCGGATGTCGCTGCCTTCCCGAAGTTCACCCTGGAGGAGCGGTGCGAGGGGCCGTTGTATTCTCAGCTTCTGCTGCCTTCGCCCACCCGGGCGGAGCTCCCCTCTCCCCAAGACCTGCTCCTGTCGTGTCACTCTCTTCTTTCTGGTCACACAATGGTTAAACAACTTCAAACGCCTGGCCTTGTGTACACAGCTTCAGCTTTTAAAATCGTCCTCTGGGCTCAAAGCTGCTTCGTGCAGGAGCTTTTTCCATACAATGGGAAATTAGCATAAACATTTGGAATGTACAGCCCGAGACTTTTCAAGGAAGACGTTTACTTTCGATTTTATTGGAACCAAGTCGCTGCAGTCACCTGCTCTGAGCCGTGAAAGGAATTGTGAGAGACGGAGGGGGAAGCTTTCCGGCCGGGGGAATCAGTGCACAGAAATAAGATGGCCCCAAATCGAAGCATTTGCACGGCTTTTCATCACTGATGACATCTCTGCAATAACAACAGCAACAAATTATAGCTGATTAAAAAGCAAAGCGAATTTATGTGAGCGGAAATAACGGATTCCATAAAAGAGAGAGGGGCAACGGGGAAAATAACCTGGATGGAGGGCCTGTCATCTAGCAGGAGGAGTAAGGGCTCAATGCTTCCTTGATTGTTTTGCCCTGGCGGGGGGGGGGGGCTGGTGGGGTCCACTGCTGCCCTCAACGCCAAGGTCTCCTCCCCAAGGCTCCCCGTTCTAAGTGGGTGTTTGCAAACAAGCCAGGGTGTATCCGTGTAGCCGAATGCCGGTTCTAATTGCTCTCTGGGAAAGGTGGGCTGGCCTGGACCCCGGAGACTGGGCCCAGAGCGGGACCAAGGCCGGGAGAGGGGCTCCCTGATGGGCAGAGGCAGGTGGGAGAGGCTCAGGGTGCAGGCAGGACCCGCAGGGTGACAGAGGCGGCCGCTGTGCCCTGGGGGCCGGCGCCCGCAAAGGGTCAGTGCAGAGCTCTCCAGAGAGCCGAAGCCCGCAGCTGGGGAAGAAGGGGTTAAGAGCCCCTGAATTCGAGCAAGGCCAAAGCTACTGGGAAAGAATATCTAGGAGGGGGGAGAAATAACCAGTTTTTTTTTTTTCCCTCCAGCCTCTGGACCTCATTGAATGTCACTGAAGAAAGTTTTGAATGCCAGATAAAGAGAGGCGAATTAAAGTGTGTGACAGGAGAGGATAAGCAAACACAAAGAGAACTCTGTCACACTTTGGGGCAAAATCCGTGGGCTTTTTACCAAGTCTCTTCGCTATGATTGAATTAAGTAATAGGAAAACATTTTCTTTCAGTTTAGAGCCATTAGACAAAAACTTCAAAGCGAATAACACTTTTTAATGTGCGGCCCACAATGGACTGGGTTTTGTGCTGAAATGTTTAAAACGGTTTGTGTGCAACTCGGCGCGGGAGAGACCCGGGCCCAAGCAAAACAGCATCCCTGAGGGGGTTTCGGGGAAGCCTGGAAAGAGCGCACACTTCATCCTCAATCTTTAAGTCCGGCGGCTTGTGGCCGGAAAGGGGGCTCCCTGCTCGGCGGTGCTGGGCCGCCGGCTGCGCCCCAGGAGTTGGAGAATTTCAGGAAAAAAGTTCTGCGCCCGCCCCCGCCCCCAGAAGGCCAGCTCTGCGGGCCGGGCAGGAACCGAGGGGCTGGGTGCGGCCCGGAGAGGGTGCCCAGCGCCCTTCGGCCCCGAGGCCTCTGCCGCCGCCTGGCTTCTGGCCGCTGCCCTCGGGGCCGGGCTGGGGGTCGGGGGTGCCCCGCTCCCCGGGTGCGCGCGGGCGGCCGCGCGGCTTTCCAGTCCGCGGAGCCTCCCAGGGCTGGCTGCTGCGGGGTCAGAACTTGCCTCGCGCGAGCAAACGCCCCCAGGGCGGTGCAGGGCTGGGGGGAGGCGGCAGGATGAGCCTGCCCGCCCGGCACAGGCGCCCGGGGGCGCCCCTCGGCCTGGTGGGCCCTGCTCTGCCCCCGAGCTGGTTTTCAAGTGTCCATCAGGGACAGTTCAACATGGAATAACTTTCCGTTGTCCCGGTCTTTTCTTCTTTCAGCCTACCTCCTCTCCTGTTGGCATGGAGAACACGGCATTTTTCTCCTGGAAATGCAGCTCTAATATATTTGCAGCAAAAAGTGCACAGATTGGGGGTGGGCCGGGGGGGGGTCCTTGTTCCCTTACCTCATTGGCATATGTCTTCAAATGTCATCTTCCTTCTCAGGAAGGCCGACGACCCCACTTAAAAATATCACCCCTCTTTCCCCAATCCTCGCCACAGGGTTCCTTGCTTTATAAACGCCTTCTAACTCTGTGTCCTTCAGTCCTCAGGTTTTCTGCTCCCTGAACCCCCCCTCCCCGCTGAAACGTACGCCCCACTGAGGACTAGTGGGTTTGTCTATCTTGGGCGTTACTGGTTCCCAACTCAGGACAGTTACTGGCGCATAGTACATACTCAGCCTATATCTGCCGGATACAAAAATGAAGGAAAGTGGCCTGACTCAGGAGGTGGGGCGGGGAAGAGGAGTTCCTGGTCTGCCCGCTTAGTACACCTAGACACTTAGGAGCATGGCAGGGGTAACTGACCTGCAGGGACTGTCTGACCCCCTCCCAGCCACCACACCCTCCCCCGGGCTCAAACAGACGGGAGCTCAATGAATTTGTTGAGTAAATGGCAAATCTGGAGGCAACATGGCTTCATAGAGGCAAGATGGTCCCATTCAAGGCAATCTAGTGTCCTGCTCTGGAGAAGTTGGATGAACCCATAGGTAGCTCAAGGCTGGGGGTGTCATCTGGGTTTTTCATGGTGTATAGGAGAAGAGATTGGTTAGAGAGAGATGTGGGGTATGCTCTGGAATTATCAGTGCCCATTTCTGTGCTTTCTGGCTGAAGGCAATGGAGTGGAAATCCTCATGGGGGAGGGAGGGGCTGCTCCCTTGACTAGGCCGGCGGTGACTCAGACCAGTCTGCCAGGAGTAAGCATCCTGTTCAGTGGAGCAGAGGGGCCGGAGAGCACCTGACCTACCAAGGAATGATGAGGGCATCTGGAAGGCGGGAGCGGGGGGCGCCCACTACAGGGGTGAGGGGAGGTGCCTGGACACAGGTGTGATATGGAAGTGGAGGCCAAGCCATGAAGGGCCACGCTAACAGCTCTGTACTTGATCCTACCCAGAAAACTTTAAGCAGGGGTAGTAACAGAGTCAGATGTGAACTTGAGACATATAACTGGCAGGAGTAGGAGGTCCTGTTGATGGGGACAGAGAAAAGCCAGAGCAGGGTCCGTCAGAGTCGGCTTGCAAATGAATGTTTACTGAACTATTGAGTGAACAGAGGGAGGGAAACAAACCAGGAGAAAATTGTATCAGTTCAAGTGATGGATAATGACCACCTGAGCTGGGGTGGGGTTAGGAAAGAATTTGAAGGGGGAATGGGTAAGATCAAGTAGGGTGGGGTGTGTGTGTGTGTGTGTGTGTGTGTCTGTGTGTTTGTGTGCTAGAGGGGAAGGGCATGAGGGAGGAAGTCACACACACCCGTGGCCACTTGGTCCAAGGGGATGGGAGGGTGGTGATGCCACAGGCAGAGACAGGGATCTTCAGAGCAGGGCCCACTTTTGCTCATGAAGCTGCAACATGATGTCATATTTGGACGTGTTGCATTTTCATCCTTAACCTCAGCGGCTTCTGCTGATGTCCCATGGTGAAAATGTGAGTCTAAAGTTGGGTAGAGAGATTAGAGATGGAAAGAGAGATGTGGGACTTATGTATACAAAAATGGTAGCTTTAGTCTTAGGATGGAAGAGCTTGGGGGTGGGAGAGTATAGAGAAAAAACGAGATTGTAGATGTATTCCTGGGAACAGCCATATTTAAAGAGACCAGTGAAAGGACGGCTCCTTGAAAGTCAGAGAAGAATTCTCAGCATCCATCTTAGACCAGGAAATAATCCTTAAGATAGAAGCTTCATGCTGGGAATAACAGAGCAGAAAGATGGCAAGAACCAGGGTCCCTGAAGGTCAAGGAGCTGCTCTACTCATTTTTTGTGAGTGGAAGATAAATGTTTATAAATAAATGAAATAGTTTATCTTTTTAACTATTATTTGAATTTTCTACTACACGTGGCTATATTTAATCATAGCTAATACGGTCCCTAAGCCCTGACCCAGCCAGATGATAAGAATCAAGCCAAATGAAGGAATCAGTGAGAATCACGTCATAGCAGCTGGAAGTCCTCTTGTTTTTTCCCCGATTACCTTACAAGGCCATGAGGGCAGGGATAGACTTAATTCTGGTGTCACCAACCTTTGTCACAGCACTTGGTACGTTAGATATAGTGAATAAATGTTTAATGTGGGTGCTAATGGCAATAAAGGAGCTATCCTTTCTTTGCACCTATTCAGTGTATCACAGCTGCATCTTGACGAGCATCACAAGATTTCAGAAGCTCTCGGTGCTTTAGCTTTCTTATAGTAGAATGAGAACGATACCTCACCTTCCCTGTAAGGATTAAAGACGATGTACGTGTATCCTGAATGCTACCAGGCTTTCCGGTCAGTGGGTGCAGGTGAAGGCAATTCATACCAATAATCAGAGCTTCTATTTGAACCTTGTGGGGCCTCTGGCGTCCTTCTCCCATATGGTTTTCTGGAAGGCCTTCCTGGGATGCCTTACAAGTACCCACAGGCCAGTCTGTTAGCTGGCACCTACCCTGACACCCGCCCTGTGCTTCCCCTCCAGAGACTTTTTTCCTTATCCACACGCTCAGCCTGGGATAGATCGGCTGTCTTCTTCCACATCCTGCCCCAGGACCACTGTGTAGCCCTCATGCCTCGTAAAGCCCTAAACACGCTGTCCAAGACAGTCAGTAAATGGGAGCTGTGTTTTCCTTCCCGAGCGACAGGCCGCAGGAATGCTTAGTGAGGCCCTCTCTTGGCATGGATTGTCCGGCCCAAGTGATTCACCCTAAACCTTTTCCTTTTCTCTTCCCCTTGACGTCAGTGGAAGCAAAGGTGATTTCTGCGGGAAGGAGGCTATTCTCCTACTCGGGGACCTGGTAGGTGAGCATGGAACATCTTACTAAGGATTTCAGTAGCAAGTGTTTGCAGATTTTAAGAAGAAGAACACATGGAGGGTTTGAAACAGGCAGAACCAGTCTCACCTCAAGTAGTTTTCCGTGGATGAACGGACCCCTTACCTTTAAGCATGGCCTTTACCATAGCCCCCGTCGCCCTCTGGGGACGACATTGACTCCTGAGTCACGAGGCTGGACTCGACTGTCTGTGGCCTAGAGTCACATGCCCAGCGGGAAACTTGGCTTTGAGGCCTTCCGGTGTAGATGTTTCTTTCCTGCGTGTCTTCCTTTCTCTGCCAGCAGGAGCCCGCAGCGCCGTGATCAGCCAGGCGGCAGCATAAAGCAATAAACCCCCTGACGGGGGAGCCCTCCTGATACCCAGTGCCCTCCACGCACCCTCCTCTTTCCCCCTTTTTACCAGAGCAAACCCAGAAGACACCCGCTCCTCCAACCTCCCATTCTCTGAAAGCCTTTGGCTCAAAAACACCCAAGAAAGCACAGATAAGCCACTGCAAGGGAAAGCGCAGGGGCCTTGTTTACAGCTGACGTTCTGTGGTGTGTCATACAGAGCAGAGGAGACTGATTTAAAAAGTTCTGGGGGCTCTGTGACCATCACCCCAACCCCCACCCCCAGCCAGCACAGCCAAGCTCCCGTTCTGTTCAGCAAAGTACTTGGCTAGCAATGTCTCAGAGGCACAGTGAGCGGGTGACTGATGCTGGCCGTGTGCGCATTACAGTTTGGAAGAGAGGAAGGGGTTGGAGGAGGGGAGGGGTTCCCAGAAAAGGAGGGGTGCTGGAGACCTGGATTCTTGCGGGAGCTGGGTCTTCCCACCCCTGGTGGACCACCAGTGGATTCTGGGGCCATGCTGTCGTGCAGTGGTGTGTGAGTCCAAAGGATGACGTCCTCACCATTTGGCTAGCGTTCCTCATCCCCCAGAACCCCGGTTCTGCATTCCCACAAAGAATGTCGCATCTGTCATCACTACTTGAGTAAGTGTAACTGTACAGATCTCTGTGTCATTTTGGAGTACCAGGCTAATGTCTCCAGTCCGGCAGGCCCTTGTAAAAAGAAAGAAAATTAAACTTAGACTCCCCACAGAGAATTGTTTATTAGTGGATCTGCTCTGCGTGGGCTCTGGGCCTCAGGGAGAGGTCCCGTTTCCAGCTAACAATGTAGAGTTTGTGAATAAACTGAATCCCTAAGAAAAGTCACTTTCTTTTCCTTCTCCAGCTATTCGGTGGCAGCTGATACCATGGGGCAGTTCCTATCAGCAGATGCCTTAGCGCTAAGCGTAGCTGCTTCTATCCTGGGTCAGCAAGAAGATACCGCTTCTATCTTGTCGACTTTGTGCAGCAGACACAGACACTTCCATAAGCTTTTGTTACTCATTAAGGATCAAAGCACAAATTGGGAACAACCTGAGCAGTCTCCCCAATATACTGTCTTGTCTTAGGACCTTGTAAGTAAGTCTCTTGACCTTGTAGGAACGTCACCGCCGCAACCGGACTGCGGCACAGACTCCAGTTCATAATGCACGTGGCCCCTGTATGGGATACAGACGCTGCCTTACTTGTCCTCACCCAACCAAGGGTATCAGTAATGGGGCAGCTTCTTAGATTATCCATCCCAACTCTCCCGTGTCCTTTTCTTCATTTCTTGATTCTCTGATGGGTGCAGACGTTAGCAGGACTGAGTTCTGTGGGAAATAGCTTCATCGAGCTGGCTTCGGGGCGGGGGGGGCTGTTGATTTGTTTAACACAAGCACTTCAGGAAGACGATGGTGGAAAAGGATGCTCCCCTGTGAATATTTCTTTAGGTGGCAGTTGGTTTATGAGAGGATAATTTCTCAAGTATTTAAAAATCAAGTCAAATAGATTACTAACCAAAAACTACCCCAAACTATAGTATGTGACTAATAAAATATAGATTTTATATTCCTAATGAGTAGTTCATTTATTGTTAAAATACGTTGTAATTCTATCTCATGACAGAGTCTGAAGGGTCAAGCTTTCTCTGGAGCTTCTCAATCCTTTGTTGAGATGGATTTATAGAATGGCATTGAGTTTAATTAAATCAATTGGCCAGAATTTGACTTACTATGTGCCTGGCACATGTACTAATTTATTTAGTCAATAAAATGAACTACAAGTTGGAAATTTAAAATACGCACTTCATTGGTCAGCTATTATGGTTTGGGATGGTTCGGGGTTAGTAGCCTACTTGACTCGGAGTTCGTACACTTGAGATACACATGAGACAGGTACTAATTTCTATTTCACAAGTGTAGACACTGAGGCATAGAGAAGTAACTGGCCAAGGAGGCAGGGACTCAGCTAAAATCTTGTAACTGGCCAAGGAGGCAGGGACTCAGCTAAAATCTTGGATGATAGTGGTGGTTATTACTAAGATGAAGGAAAGAATGGATAATGGGGGAAATCAGTAATTTCTGCCACATTGGTTCGAATCCATTGAACAAATACTCATTAGGTGCCTGCTTTATGCAGGATGACATAGGTGTAAGAGAGAGGCCTCTGAAGACACCCTGGTTGTGATCTAGGTGAACTGATGAATTCTCTGAGCCTCTGTTGCCACATGTATAAAGTATGGAGCGTCACAGAATTGTTGGGAGACTGAAATGGGTTAAAAGACCCCTAGAGCATTTAATACTGCATCTGTCACATAGCAGGTACTCAATAAATGTTAGCTATTATCATATGCACAGATCACATGAGCAATTTTATGCAAATCCCAGAACCCAGCCACCTGCAATGCATAGGAAGGGTGTGTCCCCCGCCAGACCCCGAGCAGAATAGCACCGTGCAGCGTGGAGAAATCATGAGGCAGTTCTGAGAGATGCCCTTCCAGAAGTTCCTACACAGGACGGGGATGGACATTTTGGGTCACCATCAGAGAGCAGATCAGGGTAGAGGGTCCCAGACCCTGAATAAAAAAGCTTGTTGGGAGTGACTGAGTCAGCCAGAACCCCCATACCAGGAAGAACCCCTAGGCTATGACTTAGGCTAAAGACATGAATGTTTCCTTACTTTCCATCCCCTGTGAGATGCGGTGCACGTACGAAAACAGCTTTGTGACTGTTACACATGGCATTGAGATCAGGCTTCGCCCTGATCCGGCCAAGATGTGACCAGCCCATGTGAGATCGGCTGGGAAAACTCTCTTGCATCACAGAGAAATTCGGGGAAAATGTAATCTGAAAAAAAACAAGACAAAACAAGAGCTCTAATTGGTGAGGCTGGGGTTCCAGTAACAAGTATGCTTGCTTCTCCTTTCCATACTTGTAGTAGATAAAGACTCAAAAGCTTTCTTTTTGGAGAATATATGATATTTTGGTGGAGGAGGAGAAAAATAATGAAGAGTTTTCACCCTCCTCTTGTCCTTGCTTTATTCTTCCTTTCTTCACTCTCTTTCTTTTCCTTTTTACTCAATGTTATCACCACCGCCACCACCATCATCGCCACCTTCAGCATCTTCAGAAGTCTCTAGTCAGAGGCCTAGGAGCTTTGGTGAATAATGAGGTTTAGTCTCTACTTATGTTAGTTAGTACCGGAAACAGAAACCATTCCAGCTCTTTTAAGCAGTAAAGGAAGGATTTAATGCAGGAAATTTAGTGCTTAAAGAACTCTTGGAAGTAATGGGGAAATAGACTCCAGGCTGGGCCTTCAGGAAATTCAATAACATCTAACTCGCCTGCCACAATCAAGAAAGAGGAAAGTCAGGAGGCTGTCACGGGCACAGCTGAGCTCAAAAATCGGTCAGTCATAGCTGTGACCTGGGGCTAGGGATTTGCTAGTTTTATAATTTCCTTTGGACACTGTGAAGCTAGTGGTTGGACACTGGGATGTGGCTGTAGAAAACCCCAAATCTCCGCGACCATCTTTGCCAGAAGCAACAGCTGGCAGCAGGAAGATGGCCTTGCTGGGAGATGATTTTCCATGAGTCTCTTGTGTCTGCACATCTTGCAAATGTACTGACGGCTTTGTTCTAGTCTATCTTTCCAAGGATGCTTGCATAGCAAATAGCCTTGGATTCAGAGATCCAGAGCAAAGCTAGGCATGCCTACTGTACATTATAAAAGGTTTGGGTTCTCTAAGCTCAGAGTTCCTCTCCTTTAACGTAACCCACTGCATGTGCGGGTGTCACGTGACCCTCCTCACATTGCTCCGTGGGAGCTGGGGTTTGAGGAATCAGCACAAGGAAATGCTGATATTCTGGCTACTGCTATTGCTGTGAGTAATGAAGTCCTTTGTCTCTGACCCAGGAATCTCCTGTCTTCTACCAGCATTTATGAGGCCGACTAGCCTGTTAGCTTTTGCATGTAGAGCAAAACCTCAGACCCTTCACAGTTCTTGAGATGCCTCGCCTCACTTCTGTCCTCCAGACAGTGAAGAAATACGTTTAGTTGTTGGAACCTTATGTATAACCTGAACCTTAGTGGCGAGAGGGTCTGAGACGCATAGGTTTAACTTTCCATACTCTGCAGTACAGAAAAGTACCATACATACCATACTTTCCTCTGGGGGTCTGTCATCCAGTTGGGATTTATAACAGCTACCACTTACTGGGCTCCCACATCGTCTGGGAACTGTGACAGTTGAGTTCCATAAATTACTGTGAATGCTGACAACAGCCCTACAAGATAAGTGTTATTTCATTCCTTTTCCTTATGGAGAAACTTCCACAAACATTCAGTGACTGCCCAGGGCCCTGCAGCTCTGAGTTTCAGCATCAGATTCAGGCTGGGGTTGGCTGGCTCCAGATGCTCCTCTATATGGCAGCCCCGCACAGTGGTGTATGCCAGTGCAGTCCTAGTGAGTTTTCGTTCTGGAAGCATTCAGAGAAGAGTTCTTGTGGCCCTGGGGCTGAGAGGAAGCATGTCTTTGAGGAGGGGAGGCTTGACTTCGTCGTTCAGGAGGGGTAGGACTTAGATTAATGGCCTGCCAATGGGTGGATGAGATGGGGAAGAGAGAGGAGCTGGAAAGGACAGTGTGAGAAGATGCACAAGAGTACATATGTCGGGGATATAATGAATTTTATGGGGCTGGAGGGATAGTAGAGGGAGAGTTTGTTGGAGGGTCTGGTCTGTAAAGAATGTTGAATCTCAGAATAAGCCTTGGTCCTACGGATGGTGGTAGGAATACAAAATTGCCATTACACGTCTCCCATTACCTTCTTTACCCCACTGACCGGCTTTTCTTTTCTTTTTTAAAATTATTTTCTTTTTTTTTTAAAGTTATTTATTTTATTTTTGGCTGCGTTGGGTCTTTGTTGCTCCGCGTGGGCTTTCTCTAGTTGTGGCGAGCGGGGGCTACTCTTCGTTGCGGTGCGTGGGCTTCTCATTGCGGTGGCTTCTCTTGTTGTGGAGCACGGACTTAGTTGCTCTGGGCATGTGAGATCTTCCCGGACCGGGGCTTGAACCCGTGTCCCCTGCATTGGCAGGCGGATTCTTACCACTGCGCCGCCAGGGAAGCCCTGACTTGCTTTTCAACCCAGATAATTCCTGGGGAAAAGAGTAGCTCATTCTTAGGGGACCCAGGATTTTATTTTTTTTTTTAATTTATTTATTTTACTATTTTTATTTTTGGCTGCGTTGGGTCTTCGTTGCTGCGTGCGGGCTTTCTCTAGTTGTGGCGAGCGGGGGCTACTCTTTGTTGTGGTGTGTGGGCTTCTCATCGCGGTGGCTTCTCTTGAGGAGCACGGGCTCTAGGCGCGCGGGCTTCAGTAGTTGTGGCTCGCGGGCTCAGTAGTTGTGGCACGCGAGCTCAGTAGCTGTGGATTGCGGGCTCCGGATGCGCAGGCTCAGTAGTTGTGGCGCATGGGCTTAGTTGCTCCACGGCATGTGGGATCTTCCCGGACCAGGGCTTGAACCCGTGTCCCCTGCACTGGCAGGCGGATTCTTAACCACTGCGCCACCAGGGCAGCCCTGACCCAGGTTTTCTTATCTTTCCTCTCCAGCATCCGCAGTCTGTTTCCTTTCGTCTTCACGTTTGTCCCTCATGGTAGCAGAGGCTGCACTCCATACCTCATCACATTCCAGGCAGGGAGGAGTAGAAGGGGACGGACAAAGCGGGGGGTGGGGGGGGCACTGGCTTTTCGTCAGGAACCAAAGCTTCCTGGGAGCTCCACCTTGATTTCTGTGATATGCCACCCTCACTGGAAGGGAGCCAGGGAATGGGGACTGGGGTGGAGATCAGGTCAGCCAACCACTGGTGTCCACCACGAGTACTGAGACCACACGAGAGAATGAGGAGGGCACCTCTGGGATGGAAACTGTGGTCAGGGGTGTCTTAGTCGCTTGGGTTGCTACAACAGATACCATAGACTGGGGGATTAACACGAAGTTATTTTCTCACAGTCCTGGAGGCTGGAAGTCCAAGGTCAGGGTGCCAGCAGGGTTGAGTTCTTGGTGAGGGCTCTCTTCCTGGTTTGCAGACAGCTGTCTTCTCATTGGGTCCTCACATGGCGTAGAGCAGAGAGAGGAAGCAAGTTCTCTGTGTCTCTTCTTATGACGGCACTAATCCTACCATGAAGTCTCCTCTCTCACGACCTAATGACCGCCCAGGGGCCCCGCCTCCTAATACCATCGCATTCGAGGTTAGGGTTTCAAGTGTGAATTTTGGGGGGACATAAACATTCAGTCCATAGCAGGGATGATGAGAATTGTAAAGTGGGTTTTTAAGCAAAGTTGACTCAAGATTTGCCACCTGAGAATCCTGAAACCCTGCAGCCTGCCAGGCTCAACTTTTCCTTTACTACTTGGTTGAAATAGCTTGACTCTCACCCCATCCCAGGAACCACGGGAAGTCCAATGCCTTCCCAAGACTTCTGGGGATCCCTGCAGCCTGCTTCCACTGGAGCCCCCCACTTCTCTCCCTGCAGAATGTCCCCTCAGGCTCCACTCTGTCCTTCCTTCTTCTGTTCCCAAGGCCTCGTTAACACAGGGCTCTTGCATGCCGTGATGTTTTCTTTTCCACGCAGATGTTTCATTCACTTTAGTTAGCTGGTGTTTACTTTAATCAACTTCTGCACTGAGGAAGAAAACAGTATTTAGGACAAACTCTTTCTCAGAATGCTGAGTCTGCATTTTTAAAGAACATTCTCTAAAAGGTGATTTACCTTTTTTCATCTGTAATCTAATCCTCAAGAACTTTTCAGAGCGGAGTCTTCTTTTTCACCTTGAGCTAATTTTTCCTTTTCTTATAGAGTTTGTTAGGCTGATGTTTTTGATTGTGAACTAAATACATAAGTGAGCACTAATTAGTGCCTTTGAGGGCATTCATTTCCAAAGGCCTAAGAGTCATATTTCTTTAAAAGAGAAATAAAGCTGAAGTGTTTTTTTTTCCTGCCACCCATCAGAAATATGAAAACCATTTCTATTTTCTTTAGTAACAGCTAAGGGCAAAGACCACAGATTCACCTCCCTCCATTAGGGCACAATCAATAGAGATTTGGGGTTTTCCCCCCAAGTCTAGACTCCTGTTTGGGAACGAATGTGAGAATGAGGCCCATTTCCTGCAAAGGCCAGAGGACAAAGGGACCTGCTGATCGCCATCCATGTGACTCCGGGAACTGCCAGGCCTGGAGCTCAGATTTTAGACTCTCATAGGACAGGAGGCAGTGATGGATGGGGTTCCAGTTTGAAGGTCTGAACTGCCATGAATGAGGCAGGCCTGCTGTGCCTGCCTGGGGCTGAGTGTTTTCGGCAGTCACGTTACAGCTCACTGTGAAGCCCTGTGCCGTTCCTGGGAGCTGCCAGTGACACGGGCTGTTGGGTGAGCACAGGCCGCCTCCTCTGAGCAGGCTGAACTGGCAGGGGGCCAGGCAGTCGGAGGAATTGGGCCGTCAGGGATTTGGTAAGGCTCCTGAGTGAAGAGGGGACATAAAACTGCTTCCCTTTTGTGGAGGTTCCTCCAAGGCAGCTGGAAACTCATCTCGGGCAGCTGGCAGCACAATCCTGAATGCTGTCACTTCCGCGTCCTCCCGGGCAGCCCCAGCTTCAGCCGAGCCCCTCAGAAGAGGGGACTTGAAGTTGAAAGCATGAGGCGACCCTTGGGGGCGGTTAAAAAGTCACTCACCTCTAGGCTAAAGAACCTAAGTTCGATCATGCAAGACCGTAGTCCTCTGGGGTGGCACGGGGGAGGTGTCTTCCAGCCCCAGGAGCCATAAAGAGGCAGGTGCTTCTCCCAAGGGATGCTTGGGAGGACGGACCGCAGACGCATGCGCGCCCCCGGAGGACGCCGCAAGGACGCAGCTCTGCCCAGGGCTCGGGCGCTCTAGTAAACAGATCATCTCCAAGACTGCCTTAGGACAGAATTTTGTATTCAGGAAGGGCTTCCTTGGGCTCTCATTTACCTTGAGTGTCTGGGGCACCCGTGTGGCCCCAAGATCTGACTATAACAGTGCTTCCAGCAAGCGTGGTAATGATCGCTGATTCCACCCAACCCAAGAAAAGAACAAAGGAGGAGGCCACACACAGATCAAAGCAGCTTCCCACCATCCTGAACACGCAGACGCCCAGAAATACACACGTGACGGACCCGCTGGGTTTACGACTTCCGATGCCTTTCTCCCTCCCTCCAGCCTGCAGCCTCTCTGACGTCTTCTAAACCCTCCACCCCTCGCGCCCGCAGCCCCGCGAGACAAGACTGCGCCACCCCAGGGCGTCCTTGTGGAGGAGACTGAGGGGCAGGCACAGAGGTCTGGGTCCTGGAGTGGGAACTCTGGGAAGGGAAGGGAAGGGCGCCTGCCAGCACGTGGGTGCGCCCCCGCGGGTCCCTTTGTGCCCTCTCGGCCACCTTGCTGTCACTGAAAGGAGAAGGGACACCAGGGTTGCAGGACGAGGTGGAGCCAGTGGCCGCGGCCTGGGGCCTGTGACAGAATAAGACCCGGACAGCCCCGAGGTGGTGGGCAGCCGGCACGTGCTCACGAGGGCCGGCCCTTGGCAGGGATGCGTGCCAGGCCACTGTCCCGCATTGTCACCTGCGCACCTCCAAACAGCCCCATCAGCTAAGCTCTGATTCCCGATTTGGAGATAAGGAAACCGAGGCTCAGAGAAATTGTCCAGGGTCCCGCATAAGTGGCTGGAAAAATGTCTCTACCTGTCCTGAGGTTCTGGGGTCTTCCTCCTGCTCTAGGGGGACGTGGGGTGCACTGCCAGCCCCCCAACTGCCCAACACAGGCTCCCCACTCGGGGCCCCTCACCAGCAGCCGCAGGGCTGAGCCCTGACCCCCTCAATAGGCTGCCCTATGGGATCGGAGTGGCAAGGCCGAGCCCCTCTGTGCTCAGCAGTGGACTCTGGGCCGGAGGCATGGCACTCATGCGACTCCAGGACTGCCACCCCCCTTGGGGCTTCTCTTCTTCTCCAGAACAGTACCAGTGGTGTGAAAGTGCTGGGACCATAGAGAGGGCTCTGCCTGGACTGGGGGCAGTGGGGTAGGGCAGCAGCCCTGGAGAGTGGTCTGCCTCCAAAACCAAAAAACACACAACGTGGCTAAACCATCCACGTTTCTCATGCACCTTTGGTTTCTAACCGTGCCGTGCCGTGCATTTCCCGAGGAGGTTGAGCATACACCCCTTCCTCTCCTTCTCACGCACCCACAAGTGCACACGCGCACACACTGCTCTGTCTTTGGCCGTTCCTTTCTGCCTGAAATGCAATTCTGCCCGAATTGATTTCTCTTCCCACTCCTGGCCAGAGATCTTTCTAGAACACAAAACTGACCATGCCACTCCCTTCTTTGAAACCCTTCAATGACCCCCCTCTTTGCTCTCAGGATTACATCCAGTCCCATCCCACCAGACAGGCCCTTCATAAAGACATGTATTGTCCCATGGAGGCACCACCAGCCACCTGTGGCTTTGGAGCACTTCCACTGCATGGTCAGTGCAAAATACCCACCAAATTTTGAAGACTTAGAAAAATAATATAAAATATCTCACTAATATGTGTCGACATGTTGAAATGTTGACATTTTTTACATGTTGAAATATTTAGGACTCAAAAATGTATACTATTAACATTCATTTCATCAGTTTCTTTTTACTTTTTTAATATGGATACTATAAAATTCAAAATTACATATGTGGTTCAAATTGTATTTCGATGGGGCAGGGCTGACCTCAACCCTATTTATCTCTCTGGCCTCGACTTTCCCCTGGCCTCACCCGGGTACTGCAGTCCTACAGAACTCCCCACGTCTCCCTAGAGTCCAGGCTGTCTCTGCCCTGTGCCCTCGCTCACGCACCCGCTCTGCTCCAGATGCCTCCCCCAAAGTGTCCACCAGAACCACAGATCTCATGGCCCAAACCTCAGCTCAAGAATCAGCTCTCCTGACAAGTACTCCACACCCTCTTTTGGCCTCCACTGTTCCACGCGGGGCTTCCTGCTTCTCTCACCCATTTGCAAGGCTCCATATCACCCAGATGGTCATCCAGGCAAATCCAAGTCAGTGTGGCCAAGGGGTCTGGAGAACCTGGGACTGGACCCAGCTGCCCGTGGTCTCCAGAGGGCTCCAGGCTGGTGAGTGGACGTGGTACAAGGTCAAGATGGGAAGGCTGATCGACTCCTCCAAGGTGATCATCACCCACGGCCAGCGTGCCAGTGACCAGGGGCTGGTCCTCTGCCTTCCAGGAGCAGAACTTTTATTTTCCTTCAGAGCTCATTAAACTTGGGAGTTCTGACTCACCTCATCAAGGCTCACAACGGGCTGATGCATAAAGGCAGAATACCCGCTTACTGATTCACAGGGAAAACATAGTGGTCTAGTTGGCCAGATCAATGCATGGTTTCATATTAGATGAGCTAAGCAGAAAGTCAGAATTATCAGTATTCAAGTCAGGAGGTTACTTGGTGAGCTTGGAATTGGAGCAGAGAGAGTTGCTTAGATGAGTTCAAGAATAGTATTAGGACAGATACACTCCTTTCTCCAGAAGATAAACCTGCCTGGGGACAAGGCACGACCAAGTTCTTCGTCAAAGTGCCCGATTTCCAGCCAGAAATGGGGTGGGCTCTGCGACATTGGTTTGGGACTCTTCTCTTTCTAACCTTCTGTTGTAGACCCACCTGTCTTCTCATTAGCATTTTCTTTCTTAGCCAAGGTTCACAGCCAATCAGGTTAGAGTGTGCTCCCTCGGGCTGGGATCCACTGAGTTTCTAGGTCTCTGTTTGCCCTGACCCCATGTTGATTGCACAGTTTACCTCTACAGGGTGGCCTTAGTCCTCATTTCCCAATGCCTTGGAAGGAGAGGCAGGTGGAGACGAGGCTGGGTGGGTGGAGTGAGATGATTCCAGGAGGTCTGTCAGACTTGGAGCAAGGTCCCCGCCTGAGGATACTGGGCACAGACTGAGCCCCTGACAAGAGCTAATGAACTGGGGGTGGGGATGGGGCTCAGGCCTCCAGTTCCAGCAGAGCCACTTGAATCCACCCAGGAAAGCAAGGCAGAAACTCTGTCCTAAAGACTGAGCAGGCCGAGGCAGGCAGAGAGAGAGGAGAGATGCAGACATCAGGGCCTTGGTTCCCGCCACCTGGCCCCAGGGCTCGCTGGCTGCAGAGGCAGTAGCAAAGCCAATGCCAGGTGCCACAGATGCCACCTGCTGTTGGGGACTCGTTTGGGTTGGTTCGTGGACTGGGAGAGATGGACCCTGCGTGTGGTTGAACCTGAGACTCGCAAGGGCCAGAAGCCACCAAGACCAGCAGCAAACATTTGGAGAGTGGGTGACGTCCTTTAATTATTTAAACTTGATTTCCCTTAGTTTGAACATTTTTTTGTTTTTTTTTTTGTTTTTTTTTTTGTACGCGGGCCTCTCACCGCTGTGGCCTCTCCCGTTGCGGAGCACAGGCTCCGGACGCGCAGGCTCAGCGGCCACGGCTCACGGGCCCAGCCGCTCCGCGGCACGTGGGATCTTCCCGGACCGGGGCGCGAACCCGCGTCCCCCGCATCGGCAGGCGGACTCCCAACCACTGCGCCACCAGGGAAGTCCAGTTTGAACATATTTATAAGAACTTCTTTGAAGTCTTTGTGAAGTTTAACATCTGAAATTCCTCAGAGACAGTTTGTATTAACTACTCCCCACCTCCCCACCTCAAAGTATGGGTCTCATTTTCCTGTTTATTTGTATATTTTGGGATTTTCTGTTGAAAACTAGATATTTAAGATACTATATTATAGCAACTCTCGATTCAAATTCCACCCACTGCCCCTTTCACATGTTGCCATCGTGGAGTTTTGTTTGTTTGTTCGTTCATTTGCTCAGTGACTTGTCTAGACGAATTTCAGAGTCTGTTTCCCTTGCAGTGTGCACCTGCTGATGTCTTTTGTCAATTTTACTTAAACCGTTATTTTTATTTTTGATCCTAGCTTCCTAGGGGTCATCCCTGTGTCAGTGTGACTTAGTGGGCCACCAACGATTGATCAGAGGTTGTGCTCGAACGCCTTAATCTCGTAAGAATTCCATCTTTTGCTGATATACCTGTATGGAGGGAGGGGAACACACTCAAGATTTAGGTCATTTACAAGTCTTCCCTGGATTTTGCTTTTCATCCGGTCCCTGTGTATCTCCCCTGTGTGTATGCAAGGCCTGGTGTTCAGCTAGGGATTATGTTAGCTGGGGCCCTCTCCGGTCTCCCTTGTTCATGTACACAGTCTTGCAAATGTGTGCCGCTTTCTAGACTGCCAGGGACATGTCAGAGATCCCTGAGGTCATTAGGGCTGTCTTCCTCCACGGATCTTGCTGTTACATCTCTGGCTAGCCTGACGGTATGTTTTTTGCTCCAGCCTCAGGCTCTCTGTGACGTTGACCATTCCCATTTGTTTGGAACTGGGAGTGCTACCATTTCTGACAACGCCCAGGGTATGGGATTTCTCTGCATTCTACTCCTTTTTTTTTTTTTTTGGCTGTGTTGGGTCTTTGTTGCTGCACGCAGGCTTTCTCTAGTTGTGGAGAGGGGGCTCTACTCTTTGTTGCAGTGCACGGGCTTCTCATTGCCGTGGCTTCTCTTGCTGCAGAGCACGGGCTCTAGGCAAGCGGGCTTCAGTAGTTGCAGAGTTGTGGCTGATGGGCTCTAGAGCGCAGGCTCGGTAGTTGTGGCGCATGGGCTTCGTTGCTCCGCGGCATGTGGGATCTTCCTGGACCGGGGCTCGAACCCGTGTCCCCTGCCTTGGCAGGCGGACTCTCAACCACTGCGCCACCAGGGAAGCCCCTGTCATTACTTTTTGAGAAGAGATTTCTGCCAAACTTCTCACTCTGCCCTTACGCCTTGTCATAACTATGTAAGCACTGAACTTTGTAGACAAAGTGTTTAAAAACACTATATTGATAAGATAGGAGAAAAGAGAGTGAAATCTTTATATTCCCAAGAATATAAAGAAAGCCTCTTGGCGATGCCTAAAACTGAAAAAAAAATCAAGAAGTAGCAATAATAACATGTTACTTAAAGATATGAATATAAATATAAAATAAACCAGCTAAAAGAACAAAAAATCATTACTTTTGAGGAAGTGGAAATGAGGAGGAGGGACACAAGGCCTTAGCCTTGTAGAAATATGTAGGTTCACTAAACAAAGTCTATATATAACTCTGATAAAAATAAAAAATTTCAAAAGTAGCGGGGAAAAAGATTTAAAGAAAATTAAGCCTTTAAGGTCAGTCATACCTGAGTTTGAATCTTGGCTTCGCAACTTACTAGCTGTGTGATTTTTGTCATGAAACTTAACATCATCAAGTCTCAGTTTAGTTTTCTATAAAATGCAAATGATAGCAGCTTCGAAGAGTTATTAATAATACTAGCACATGCTATGAGACAGGAAGCAAAAATTACAAAGTAGGGAAGAGAATCTGTTTCTCCATCTCCAGGTAGGGCCATGTGTCCCTCCCTCTTCTCACCAGCCCAGAGTTCTTGAGAATGGATTTTTATATCACTCTCTAGCTAATGGCTAATGAGGCCCCAGTATCTGTAAAATGGGGGAAATGATATTTCCTTCATAGGTTTGATGTAGCGATGAAATACTTCACACAGTGCTTGTCAGTTAGTAAATGCTCAGTTAACGGAATGACAGCAGCGATGAAACACTCCCAGCGAGTGCTGTTCTTCAGAGTGTAACCCACCTGGGGTTCCTTCTATTCCCTTCTATACCCAGAGCCCAGAATTCTGGAAGTGGAACCGAATCCCCAGTTCAGAGGGTTAAGGAGCCGTGGCAGAATCTGTGAGCAGGTGAGGGCAGGGCATAGTAGGGCTGTTACCCAAGTCAGTTTGTCTCCAACCTCATCTTGCTAAATGCCACCAAAGACGTGGCTTACCTGCAGCCCAGCTGGCTATTTGGGGCACTTCTGTCTGATCCTGCAAGGATGGAGAGAGGCAAGACAGACACAGAACCCCCTTAGGCTAGGTCTAGATTTGCAGGGATCGAGTCCAGAGACCTTGTTTATCTCATCAAGTTGCTTTGCCCATGGCAGGACCCAGGAGAGCATTAGGCATGTGACCGTGAAAATAATATGCAGCCCCAGTGGTTTTAACGAAACCAACGAAGTGATTCTAAGTGATGAGAAGTTCTGACCTTTTATATGACAGGTTCCAAACTGCTTATGTGGTTAAAAAAAAAAAAAAAAATCTCTGCTTCACTAGCTTGAAATGCATGCAGATAGAGATTCAGTAGGGTGCATAAGATCCTTTAAAATGTAAATAGCTATGGGGCGTTTACGGGACTGTCAGTCATTCACAGCTTAGAGTGAATCAGTTTAGTGAGGCTGATTTTTCCTCAGCACTTAACTGAGGTTTGCGTTGCTGCTGGACAGGAGTTCAGATGGGGTGAGGAGAAAGAGGGAGAGTATATTTTGTACCCTGAAGTACTTCGTGGAAGGAAGAGTGGAGGTGTTCTGGATTAGGGACCTTCCAGTGACCAGGAAGCACCAGGCGGTACTGGGACCCTGGAAGGGAGGCTGGCATGGTGAAAGGGAACATAGAGAGAGATGGGAAAGTTTCTGACCTGGAACGTAGGCAAAATGGTGAAATCAGGGTCTTCAAGTATTATGAAAGAATAAATTGTCATCCCCTTGGATGCAATGTGCACACCGGCCACTGCTCTGAAAATCCCTTTCAGGTGCCCTGGCAAATGTCAGGAATCAGCCTTTTCCTCATCTCTCCATCGAATTATATTTTAGTAAGTCAGTTTGAAAATAGTATACTTCTTAATTGCTTGGTAGGGTTTTAAAGGGGTCTGCATGAAATATCTGTACTTTCCCACTAATCCCCCTAAAGGAAAACATCTTTGGGGGTTAAATTATTTCATTACAGTGCATTCATTTGGGATGGTTATTTATTTTGATGCAAAAAGATTCATCCACAATCCTCCTATCCAGCTTTAAAGGGAATCCTTACGCTGGCCCAGTGAGGTGAGAATCTGAGAAACTTCCTGCAGAATTAATGATTCTAGACAGAAACGCTGTTCTTTCCCCAAATCATCAAAAGTGTTTACTCTCTCTATACAAGGGCAGGCAGAGTCACTGCCTGACCCAGCCAGTGTTGAGTTTGAAGGAGGGGACCCACTCGACTATTGAGAGAGCAGAGCTGTGTGTTGTCAGACTTTCTCTCTCTTGCTCCTTTGGCCTCTAGCTCCTAAGAGAAATGACTAAGGCTGTGGATATGGCAGTCCCTACACTTGGTGATGGTCTTGATGAAGCGTCCAATGTCTTCCCTAGCCCCAGTATTTATGCATTAGTGTCTATTGTTTGTCACTGCTATTACACCATATTTCTGCAGCCATATCCCAGGATGGCTAGGCAAATTAAGTAGAGCCACAAATACACATGGTCTCTTTTCTGAGTTTTTTCTTTTAAAGATCTAAACTAGCCATTTCCTTGGGTCTAAATCCTGTAAGCAGTGACCTGAATAGCATTACAGGTAAAAACAAAACATAACAACCCCTTTTCTTGCTCCTTCCATGATATAGTGCTAGGGATATAAAGAGGCAGTTGTACTTGGAATGTTTTTATTTGGCCTTAAACCATTTTCCTTCCAGATAAGAGGATAGTAATGTATATGATCTGGACCCTTTTTAAGTTTACTCTGCTGTGCTTGGCCGCATAGGGGGAAGGTGTGGGCATTGACATATCAGGGCGACCTGGATCTGAACCCCAGCTCTGCTACTACTAACCAGTCAGTGCCTCTGAGTCCAGTTTCTTTCAGTCTAAGTTTTTTTTTTTTTTTAACTTATAAAGAGAAACAGCAACAAAAATACCCAGCTCACAGGATTGCTGGGGAGATGACTTGAGATACATCACAGAATGCACATTTGAGGGCGCTCAAAAATATGAGCTTCCTGCCCTTGCTTGGATGTTGTTAGGGAAAAGCTTTTGTGCTCATAAAAGCTTGAGAGGGATAATAAGCTTTACAAGAAGTCTTGAAAAGCCTCTTACCAGGTAGAAAGGAAACATATATTCGAGAAGCTCCAAGTTTGCTCAGAAGTCCTATATGTACAGCCTCATTTGAGGGGAAAAAACCATACTCTTTCCTTTATCCCAGATTTAAAAAGAATCCTACATCAGTGCTTCTCAGACTCGAAGTGCTGCATATGAATCACCTGAAAATCTTGTTAGAATGCAGATTTACATTTAGTAGGACTGGGGTGGGGTCCGAGATCCTCCTTCTCTAACAAGCTGCTAGATGATCTGATGTTGTTGACTCATGGACTACACTTTGAAGAGTGAGGGAGACTGTGGCCCAGTTGGTGCCGGGTCCAGTAATGATGCCCTTGTCTCGTTTCATACGCAAGACCGTTGTATTTAATATAGAGCCTGGCATGTAGTCAGCCCATCACTGTTACTGCTTTATTATCTGTGTAGGATAAACTGGAAAAGTTATCCTGGATACACTGTTATTGCATAGGATCCAAACTGGGGCAAAGTTGTTCTCCCCTTCAAGGACTTGGTAAGTGATGGCTCTCACGGGTCCACTGCGGGGAGACCTGTCACTTCAGAGTCAGCCTGTGGCCCACGGTGGATGTCCGGTCTCCCACAGGTTGGATAGTGAGGGGTGATCAGGTGAGGGAGGGCGAGGGGGCAGGATGTAACAGAGCTGCGGCCTGGCCAGCTGGGTCCCTGGGGGAGCCTGGCTCGCAGGGAAGATCAGAAAAGCCAAGGCCCTGACCACGTCCCCAGCGGGGATGCAGCAATAATCAGTGGAAATGGAGAGGGGCGTGTGGTGCCTTTATTCTTTCTTCTCGTGACTATACCTTCTGCTTTCTGTCCAAGCAGATATGGCACCAGGCAGCACAGATGCCTGTGGCAGGTGGCATCGAGGAGATACACCCACAGGGTTGTTAAACGCCCTGGGTGCAGCTCCCCTGGCCCATGGTTTTATTCCTTTGAGAGACATAATTGACCCACATTGAAATGGGAAAGGGGAAGTGTGTGGTGTGGAGGAGACGGGACAGTGCATTGGAAAGAATACGGACTCGGGGGTCACTGAGGGCTACTTCCGACCTCAGCTCTGAGGAGGTGAATCCCTGTGTAGCTGGTGCAATGCAATGGCCTCAGTTTTCTGAACTGTGAAATGCAGGGTCATTGTGAGGAACGGAGGGGTGATGCACTGTCAGATGGCACTTTTAAAAAAAATTTAATTGAGGTATAGTTGATTTATAGTGTTGTGTTAATTTCTGCTGTACAGCAAAGTGACTCAGTTATACACACATATATATTCTTTTTCATATTCTTTTCCATGGTGGTTTATCACAGGATATTGAATATAGTTCCCTGTGCTCTTCCATGATGGTTTATCACAGGATACTGAATATAGTTCCCTGTGCTATACAGTAGGACCTTGTTGTTTATCCATTCTGTATGTAATACTTACATCTGCTGACCCCAACCTACCACTCCATCCCTCACCTCCCCAACCGCAAGTCTGTTCTCTATGTCTGTGAGTCTCTTTTTGTTTCATAGATATGTCGATTTGTATCGCGTTTTAGATTCTACATATGAGTGATATCATATGGTATTTGTCTTTCTCTTTCTGACTTCACTTAATATGATAATCTCTAGGTCCATCCATGTTGCGGCAAATGGCATTATTTTGGTCTTTTTTATGGCTGAGTAGTAGTCCATTGTATATATGTACATCTTCTTTATCCACTCATCTGTCAGTGGACATTTAGGTTGTTTCCGTGTCTTGGCTATTGTGCATAGTGCTGCTATGAACACAGGGGTGCATGTATCTTTTTGAATTAGAGTTTTGTCCGGGTATATGCCTAGGAGTGGGATAGCTGGATCATATGGTAGTTCTATTTTTAATTTCTTGAGGAACCTCCATACTGTTTTCCATGGTAACTGCACCAATTTACATTCCCACCAACAGTGTAGGAGGGTTCCGTTTTCTCCACACCCTCTCCAGCATGTATTATTTGTAGACTTTTTAATGATGGCCATTCAGATGGTTCCTTTATAAGTGGGTTCTGCTAGTTTCCGGAAAGCAGCATCCACTCAGCGAGCCAGTCAGGCAGGACCACTTGGATTATCCACCCCCATCATAATTCCTACAGTCACCCTCCAGACACTGTCTCAAGTCTCAAACCTGACGGTCCTGCATTTCCGCCCACAGTAAGATGCCCTGGCCCGGGCTAGCTAGCCCTTTTCTCCTGCCCAAGCACTCCCGGGCACCCTCGTTTGCTCCTTTACAGTTACAAGCCTCATGGGATGGGCCAGACATCTGTAGCCAAGCAAGTCGAGCACATGTGACAGCACTTCCCACAGTCCCCAGCGGGTCACCCCCTCTCAGCCCAGGCTCCACCCCCCTCTCCTGCTGACCAGGGAGATCTGGGCCAATCTCTAAAGTGACCAATCTGCTGAGTTATGAAAGCAGCCCCAAAAGAAAACACAGTGTAGGAAAAGAGTGTAATGAAAACTGTTAAATATTATAACAGCACAGATCCTGTGAGGCAAAGGTCAGGGTCGTTGGGCAGGCCGGCAAAGCATTGCTACGGGACCAACGTGGTGTACTTGATCTAAAAAGTGCTTTCTAGACGGCTGGTGGTCCCAGGCAGGCATTGGAGGACACCTACCCCTTCACCCATAGAAATCCCTGCACACCAGAATCTTCAGGCTTTGCTTTCACATCAGAAAGTCACTCATCACCCAGATTATTCATTAAACGCGATTTCAAAGCTCTCTCCCGGCTGTAAGCCCAACAGTGTCAGAGAGATAGGGTGTTGACCACAATTTTTCATTCGGTGTGAGCGGGGGCTTGGGGGAGGCAAGCGGAGAATTACCAGTAATAATGAGTGCTTCCCCCTCGTGAATTTCCCCTCCTCTCGGGTCGAAGCGGGGTATGTATCCTCCGCAGGAATTCTTTCAAACGAAAACGGGGGAGGGTTACAGGGTCCCGGGACCTCCCAGCCTCGTAGGCTCCTGTCTTATCATGCTTTTGTAGGTGGGTAACGGATACAGGTAGAGGGACACTGCCCTTCAAATGCTTCATAAAAGAGGGAGATACAGGAGGTGTGGGCCAGACGACCGCGCGCGCAGCCGGAGGTCTCTGCGGAGCCAGCGCCCCGGGGAGAAATCTCTGAACCGCCGCCGCCGTGCATGCAGATGTGGGAATCATCCAGACCGAAAGCCTTCTCACGGACCCTCCCTCCCCAGCATCGGAGAACTTGACTTTCGGATTCCGCCCCCCCGACGCACACCCCTACCTCTTCCTGCACCGGGTGCCCCTGCGCCTTTGGAGGCTGCGGGGGAAGATGGCAGCATACAAACTGGTAAAATAAACCTTTTTTGGGAAACCTCCAGATTGTTTCAGAGTCAGCAGGACACATGGGCCGGCCACAATAGGTTCACTTTCACGTGGATGCTGGAGCAGGCAAGACTTCCAAGTAGAAACTCTGAATGTGAATTTAGCTCGTCTGGGATAAAGACGCCTTTCAGCGTCAATAAACACCCTGAATGCAGCCGCGGCGGAGTTACAACTTAATGAGATGAGGGGAAGTGCAGTGGGTCAGGCCTCATCTCTCGGCCTCTGTCATGCTAATCAGCTGGACAGCCGGCAGCTGAAAAACTGCTGGAATTTTTATTTGCATTTCATTTACTTGGAAGGAAATTGACCCAGATGGTCCACAAAGGCCCTAGAAGGCTGGCCGGCAGTGTAGGGCTGCACACTTCTCAGAGGGCCTGCACTTGTCTGCCCATCCTTCTTTGAGCCCAGGGCATAAAAGATTAAAACAGCGTAAGGGAATTGATTTCATGATTTTTAGATAATTTCCCCAAGATTTCAGAAAGGACCTCAACAAACTAATTTAATCAGCCAGGAGCTCAATAGTAATTAAGGGGAAGAAAAGCTGAGATAATGAAAGAGGTGGTGAGGGTTTTTGTCGTTGCTGGTGGGAACGTTTCTTAATCAGGAAAAGTCTAAAAACTAGATGATGTTATGGAGGTAGGCATGAGCGGCAGCGTCCGACGGCTCCGTCAGCCCGTGATGGATTGCCTACACAGTCCATCTTCTCCAAAGAGATCCCAGACGAGTGGCCACGGAGGTGGCCACTGGGCACTTCCATGGGTATTTGCCTGGATCTTGAAGGTTGGGACCTCTGTGGGAGGCCAGGGTTCGTCTCCGCCTGGCCCCTTCCACCAGGTGAGGCTCGCACCTCATCATGCTTTGGGCTGGACAGCAGGCATGCGGAATGAACCAGGGGTTTGTTTCCGGGAGGCCTGGTCCGCAGCGTCCACCGACAAGCTCGGCTGTCTCCCTGATCCAGCCGGATCTGAGCTCCCCCAGCGTGGGCTCCTCTGCAGACCACTGCTTCAGGTCACTGGCGTGAATGGATCAGCCCAGGCCTGCGCATGCCCTGGTCTGATTTTCTGACCTGAAAGCAAGCAGGAAAAGACTATGTACATGAACAGTCATGTCTCTGAGGATGCCGCCTGCAGGAACTCAAGGAGGGTCTCTGGTGGGTGGGCCGGCCCTTGCTTCTTTCACTCCTTGCCTGCGCTGGGCGCCCACCCCGGCCTCTGAGAGCAGATGCTCCCCGGCCTTGGCGTTCACCACCTTCCCTGTGACTCTGCCTTTGCCGACCTCCCGGTTCGCATGCTGCCTCAGGTCCGCCCGACGCCCCAGACCTGGAGCGGGGCCTCCCCCAGGAGATGAGCCTGGTTTGTTTGCCAGCCTCATGCCAGAGTCTTTCGCATCCAGCTGCTTGAGAGGGCAAGAAACAACACCAGGCCTCATCTCTCATGAATTGCATCCTGATTTACGTCTAAATCTTTATCTTACATGTACTTATAAGGGTTTGTTTTTTGTTTTTTTTTTTCCTTTTCCTTGCAGTACACAGGCCTCTCAGTGTCGTGGCCTCTCCCGCTGCGGAGCACAGGCTCCGGACGCGCGGGCTCGGCGCCCACGGCTCGCGGGCCCAGCCGCTCCGCGGCACGCGGGATCCTCCCGGACCGGGGCGCGAACCCGCGTCCCCCGCATCGGCAGGCGGACCCTTAACCGCTGCGCCACCAGGGAAGTCCGGGTGCACGGTCTCTTGAAAGGGAGGCTGACCAATGATTTAGCCGAGTCCACCGGGGCCATCTGAGTTCCCCAAGAAGGGGCTGTACATCATGGAGCACACAGGACAGTGATGGTGACAGGAAGCCTGGGCAGTGCCATTGTGGGGACAGGCTTTGTCTTAGAGATCTTGATTTCTCAGGAACTCTAGCTCAAAAGCAGAGAGAAAGCCGACAGAATGAGTACCCGAGGGCAGTGGGTCTCGACCAGGAGGGACTCTTGTCAGCCTCACACGCCCACGTCCCCCAGGAGCATTTGGCAGTGTCCGCGGATATTTATGTTTGTCAACTGGGATGGGGGATTCGGCTGATCTAATGGGGAGGGGCCAGGGATGCTGCCCCCATCCTCCAGTGCATAGGACAGGCCCCCGCAGCAAAGAGTTATCTGGCCCCAAATGTCAACAGCGCTGAGGTTGAGAAGCCCTGGTGCAGGGAAAGTCTCTCTTGCTCTTGGAGGAGTTTTGCACCGGTTGTGGAGGTGACTGGGTCGCAGTGCTGGCAAAGGATGCTGACGAAGATGGTGGAGTTCGCCTTGGCCAAGATCGGGGGTTGTCTTCTGGAGTCAGAGTGCTGTTAAGCATCCCGGCTTCGCAGGCAGTTACTCAGGATTTGTTTCCCACTTTCATTAATCAGTAGTTGGTGACCTTGGAAAATTATTCAACCTGTGTGAGCATCAGTTTTTTCTTCTGTAAAATGGGCGTGATAGTGTTACGTCCTCGCAGGGCTATCATGAAGCACAAATGACCTAATGCACGGTAGAAGGTCAGTGCGGGGACCCTTAGCCTCCACTGGAAGCTGAGCAGCGTCTCCCTTCAGGAAGCCGGTGGTGGGAGCAGAGACTGAGTGCAGGGCACAGAGCTTAACTAGAGTTTCAGGAAGAGACGCTTGAGATACGTTTCTCACTGGGTGGTTTGCAAACAAGGAGTGAAAGAGTGGTGAGAGGACTGAGTCAGTGCCCCAAAGGACCAAAGGCTCAGAGTTGGGTGGGGCCTCAGTGCTGGTCAGTGAAAGTGTCCTTGTGAGGACACCCAGACATCCTTCCAGGCGAAAGAAGGGACCGTTGATGGCACCTTACAATCTCCTCCGAGTCTCTCTTCTGCCGAGGAAACCTGAATTACGTCTCTGGAGCCCCCCTGCAAGCCCCTTGCGTTGGACCCGCGCTCACCTGGTGGCCCCCTAGACAGTGCCTTGAGGAGGCTCAGGACACCCCCTAGCCAGGCTGCGTGCGATGCGGCTGAGATGTGAAGGACTGTTGGAGTTACTTGTAGAACCATTGGCAGAGCCCATTTTTCAGTCCTGGCTGCATCAGACACAAAGTCCAGTGCGTGCAAACAAGTTCTAAAGAAAGTGGAATGTTCCTTCAAATAAGAGGACAGGGTCAACTTAGGTGGATCGCATTTGCGGGCAGCCCAGCCCAGCTCCCGCAGCTCTGGAAGGGCGTTTGCAACGAGGGGCAAAGGGCCGAGTACTTGGCAAGAGCCCCCAGCCCTTGGTGGAAGCCACGAGGGATCCAAACGCGACGCTCTTTTTCCGGAGTTGCAAGGCTAGCTCCCAGAGAGGAGGATTTGAGCGTGGCTAAAACACACCTCTGCTTCAGTGAACGTTACAAAGTCCCAAGTCACCTGGGTTCCAAAGTCACCAATGACTCTAGCAAGATACTTGGCAAAATGTGGAGAGAAGCAGAAACTTACATGTTATAGTTCTGAAATTGCATCCAAACGCTTCAGAAGAAAACCGGCCCACATGTTCGGGTTAAGAAGCTGCTGACCTCAGTGGGGGAAGATATGAAAGCAGAGAGCCTGGAGAATAGGCCCAGATGGAGTAACAGCAGGGAGCGTGCGCCGTAGGAGGCTGGGGGGAGGCTCAGACCACATGAGAGCAGGCCTGAATTCTTGCTGTTAATACAGCCAGTTCTGGAGGAGGAGGATGAGAAGGAGGAGAAAAAGGAGGAGACATTCTTCTACAAGCCTGTAGAAAAACATAAGGCCATTGAATTAGCAACTCTTTGTGTCTGCTTTGGTGGCAGATGCCACGACACGGAGCCAGTGTCTGCTGGCCCTAAGAGATTGGGAGCGGCCATGTCCCAGCCCCCAAACTGTGTGTCTCTCAGCCAAAGTGGCAGGGTCCAGCAGAACATGCTGGTCCAGTATTTTGCTCTGGATTGAAAGTTGGGCTGGGTCTCCAAGGAAGCACGTCCTTTAAGTCCCCAGAACCCAACATTTTGCATAAGGAGAGATGGGGAGTGACCCTACGGCTTTAGGAGAAGCCACCCTTGGCCTTGCGGGAACTGACTCCACTTAGGTGGGCAATGTGACTCTTGCCCAGGAGCAGTAAGGGTGCCAGATCAATGCAGGGGGAGGCCAATGTAGGAGGATGAACCTACTTTGTAGTCGTAAGAGATGAGAACTCGCTAAAATGGAGTCAGGTTTTTCTAAGGTCACCCCTGGTTCTACTTGTAAATTCAAGAGCTGGAAAGGCCAGTCCCCTGGAGCATGGGGTCTCACATCACCAAACCGTTCTCCATAGCAGCAGAACCATTTTACATTCTCACCAGCAATGTACAAGGGTTCCGATTTCTTCATATCCTTGTCAACATGTGTTATTTTCCTTTTTTAAAAAAATTGTAGCCATCCTAGTGGGTGTGAAGTGGTACCCCACTGAGGTTTTTATTTGCATTTCCCTAATGACTAACAATGTTGAACATCTTCTCGTGTGCTTTTTGGCCATTTGTATATCTTTTTTGGAGAAATGTCTATTCAAATCCTTTGCCCATATTTTAATCAGGCTATTTGTCTTTTTATTATTGAGTTGTAAGAATTCTTTACATATTCTGGATACAAGTCCCTTATCATATAAGTATAGAACTAGTAAATATTTTTCTCCCATTATATAGATTGTCTTTTTATTTTCTCAATAATGTCCTTTGATGCACAGAAGTTTTAAATTTTGATGAAGTCCAATTTGTCTGCTTTTTCTTTTGCTGCATGTGCTTTTGTGTCATATCTAAGAATCCATTGCCAAATCCAAGGCCATGAGATTTAGCCCTGTGTTTTCTTCTAAGAGTGACAGCCGACATTGACTAGAGGACTGAGAGCTTTTCCAAACCTTCCTTAGACTCCAGAGCAGTCTAGGATGCGTCCATTGCATCCTACCTTTTTTCCTCTCTCCTCCACTCGGGGTCAGATCTGCATCAAGTCTGACAGCCCTCCCACCTTCCCGGGATAACTGCCTAGTTTCTCTCACTTCCCTTAATAATATTTTTGACACAGTGAATCCTGTCTTGGTACTTGCTTCTCAGAGAATCCAGACTAAAACAAGATGGAGAGATGTGTCTATTTAAATACTGGGAAACATTTCAAGATTTGTCAGTATTTACCGAGAGAGTATTATTACTTCAGTTTCTAGGATCCTGTCTTCAGAAAAAAACTGGGAAACAGATGCAAACAAAACTGAAGCTTATAGAGAAGATTGCTCCAAATAACCCTAAATTGGGGCTCAGAGTCCGGCATTCTGCTAAGCACCTAGGTGAGGCTGGTGTCTTCACCCTTCCCCCACATATATTTTGCACAAGTTGATGTAGGGGGAGGGGTGGTAACTCTTGGAGGTTTGGGTGCTTAGGTGTCTGGGCCAGGGGCTGATGGCAGGGGTTATGGAGCAAGATGTGCTCTCCCTTTCTTCATGGAATGTGTAGCCCCGGTCTCTCGCACTGAAGGCTGGAGGGGACCGTTGCCACTTCCAGCAGTGGGCACGTTGACAGCACCAAGACATGGTGACTTTGGCGGGGGTCGGCTGTCACAGGGGCAACAGCAGCGGTGGTCGTGCCGAAGCCCCTCCCTGAAGCCCCTCCCTTAAAGGACTTGTGAATAAACAGACACCCATCAGGAAGATGAGAAAGGGAAGAAACGTGCCAACGCCCCCGTGCACATGTAAACCACCCCCTCGAATCTCCCAGGAGAAGACTTTTCAAAGTCTTCTTTGAAGACTTTGAAGAGGTTCAAGGTTGAGGACCGGCTGATAGGAACTGTTGAGCCTCCAGGACGAGGCTGCTCTGTCGGTTAGCGCACTTCTGGCTGCAAAGAACAGAAATCCTGTCTCCAGCTGGCTCGACGTTAAGGACTCTGATTACGGGGCTCAGAGAAGTGCAGAGGCGGAGCTCCTGCTGGGACAAGTCAAGGCCTCAGCGTGGACTCTGCCCGATCCTCTGGGCTCTGTCTCCCTGTCTGTGCTTGAGGCTGAAGGCCCAGAAAGAGATCCCTTTTCTGGATGTTGTCATGCCCTGGATGAAAAAACGAAGACACTCTTTTGCTAAGAGCTGGAAAGCTTTTCCCAGAAGCTCCAGCTGGTGTGGCCCCACGTTCTGTTGGCCAGAACCATATCTCAAGGTACAGTCCAGGACCCTCCCCATTGGTTTGCTCAGACTACTCAGGGTCTGCTCTGAAGCTGATGGTGGCACTTACTTCCACTTAATTGTGTAGGGAAGTGGAGAATTGTTGAATAAAAATAGAGATCCCTTCGCGTCACTGCTCACAACCTTCCAGTGGCCTTCCCTCCACGGGGAATAATATCAGTAATGCAAACAGCACTGATACTAACAGCTAACACACTTTGCTGACTCCTCCTGCACTGTCCGGCTCCAGTCTCCTCTCTGACCTACGGTGGCCACCTCCCCCGCTGGTCTTTGTGTTGTTCCCTGAAAGCATCAAGCTCACTCCCATCTCAGGATGTTCGTAGTTGCTCTTCTCTGCCTGGATCCCACCCCGGCCCGACTTCCTCTGCATTGCTTGAGCCTTCATTTCATTGTAGTCTCTGCTCAGCTGTCACTCCCTCCCAGAAGCCCTCCCGGACCACCTTATCTGCAACAGCCTCTTCTCCATCGTGCTTCAAATCCCTAAACCTACTTCACTTCTCTAAGTATTTTTAATTGAGAAATATAGCACCCATAGGGAAGGGTATACATGTATGTTTACCGTTAAAACAACACTATTAAGTGAGTACCAAGGTGCCCTTCGCTAAGGAGCAGAGAATTGCCAGGACCTTGGGCTCTTTCCCAGTTGCGTGCTTCTCTCTCCTTCCCAGACTTACGCATATCCTCACTTTTAGGTTAATCATTCCCTTGCTTTTCTGATGCTGTGTATGTATCCCCACTTGTATATTGGTTTAGTTTTGAAAAACTGAGTAGCAAGCCCCAAATTAGTTTTGTAAGAAAAGGGCAATATTGTCAGTGTTAGATGAAGGTGCCAAGGAGGAGACAGTGGTGTCGGCTTCCCCGTGAGTTTACAGGAGCCCAACTCCTCCTCCAGGGCACCTGGCAGGGCTGTCGTGTGGACCAGGTCCTGGGTACCCAGCAGGGATTGGGCTGCTCTGTGTTTCCTGCTTCCGAGTTCACTCTGGCCCACCTCCATCTCACAAGGGTAGATCGAAGCAGGATACTTCCGTCTGATGGAATGGATGTCTTCAGCTGATCCAGGCAGCAGGGCACGGAAAGGCATAGAAGGAAGAATGACGATTCCCCAGTGTTTGTCTCTGGCCTGGACTTCTCCCCGTACTCCAGACTTGGATCCATCTGCGCAATGACATTTCTGCCTGAATGTGTGATGGGCGTGTCAAATGCTATGGGTCCCAAGCCATGTTCCAGTCTTCATTCTTTCTTCTCTTGGCGTCATCCATAACTCACCATTAATTCCCCTCTTTCATATTCTGCATGGAGATTGTCAGCCGACCCTATTAGTACCTCCCCAAGATTACAGCAGAATCTGACCTCCTCTCACCGTTCCCTGCTATCATCCTGCCCCACCTGCCAGTAAATCCCTCCTGGGTATTTCAAAGCCTTTACGCTCACACGAGGGGCAAGGGTTTTGTCAGTTTTGTTTACGGTTTTATCCTCAGATAAATTCGTAGAATTGCTCTCTTCCTGGTGTCTGTTTCATTCCAAACGACTTTCCTATTTTGGGGGGTTGTTAGGTGTCCCTTTGTCCTTGACGTCTGCTAGAGATTTAGAGTTGAGTCTGAGAAGCTCTTTGGAAGCTCTGGCTGTGAGTGGACTCGCTGACTTTGAGTTTCACTCTGCAGTGGTCTCGGTGGGTCTGTTGCTGAAGAACCTCCGATGTCAGGATCTTTATTTCAAACTCTTGGGCCAAAAGATTTCCCAGTCTCCTGTCTGGAGGGTCAGAGTCTGGCCAGATGGGAGACTGTAACTGGTACGGGTTGGGGGCGGGCAGTGGAGCAGGGTAGAGCGTGAATGCTGAAACTTTAACATTTGGCATTCGTTAAGCACAAGCTTACCTAATCCTGCTGTTCTTAGAATCGCACTCTCATGTTCTTTCCTCCAGAGTTACTCTTCACACTGCAAACATCTAGTCTTTTACGACGGGTTAGGGGCAGATGTCAAGTGGAGTGGAATGAGTGTGGGGCTCTTAGGATAGAGCCGCTTCTTAAATGGCTTCACCTGTCCTCTGTATTTTTTTTTATTATTTTTATTTTTATTTATTTTTTTTGCGGTACGCGGGCCTCTCA
>NC_041226.1:5512193-5514454 GCF_002837175.3 Physeter macrocephalus | reverse complement strand
GAGCACAGGCTCCGGACGCGCAGGCCCGGCGGCCACGGCTCACGGGCCCAGCCGCTCCGCGGCACGTGGGATCCTCCCGGACCGGGGCACGAACCCGCGTCCCCTGCATCGGCAGGCGGACTCTCAACCACTGCGCCACCAGGGAAGGCCCCTTTTTTTTTTTTTTTTTTTTTTGTCCTCTTTATTTTAATTTCTCTCCTTCACCCCCAGCTCCAGAGATACCCGGTGCTTCTAGTCCCTGTGCCCTTTCAGAGTTCTGTGATACAACTTGAGTAGATGTGGGGATTCAGCTTGCTTAGTTTTCCAACATTTGGTACTATTTGTCTCTCCAGTGTACAACTTCTTTGGTTTTGTTTGTTTGGTTGGTTGGTTTTGGCCATTCTGCGAGGCATTGCGGGATCTTAGTTCCCTGGCCGGGGACTGAACACGAGCCCCCTGCAGTGGAAGCGCGGGGTCTTAACCACTGGACCTCCAGGGAAGTCCCCAATTTACAACTTCTAAATTTCACTTTTGTTCCTCTCCTGTTCTCCTGGATTCTACAGGGTTATGTCTCACAAAAACCACTTTATGTGGTTTTAGCGGTGTTTCCAGGGGGCTTAAATTGGATGCATGTGTTTAATCCATTGTATTAACCTAGAGCTCCCTGCTTCGTCTTTTTTTGTATAATGGTCATAACTTGACACCCTGTTATATATTTAATTGCTTATTTAAAAAATTTCCCCCGTTGGAATGGTAACTCTTGGAGGACAAAGACTTGACCTGTCATGTTATTGCTGGTGCCTAATATACAGAAGATGGTCAACAAATACAGTTAAATAAATGAATGTCCAGAAGGGGAGCTATTATATATATAATGGTCTATATATGGGGGGGGAAATTATGCAGTCATTAAAAATGTGTCTGGTGAATTTTTAACAATGTGGGAAAACATCATAATATAATGCTGAGTGAAAATCACACTTTATAATTCCAAGATATGGGATGATTCCAGTTTTATTAGGCAGATAGATAGATAGATGACAGCATTTAAATAGAGTGAATTTTAACAGTGGTCCTCTCAGTCTTATGGGATTATAGCTAACTTTTTTTTTCTCTGCAATATTTTCCTACATTAATATAGTTTCGGGCTTCCCTGGTGGCACGGTGGTTGAGAATCCGCCTGCCGATGCGGGGGACGCGGGTTCGTGCCCCGGTCCGGGAAGATCCCACGTGCCGCGGAGCGGCTGGGCCCGTGAGCCGTGGCCGCTGCGCCTGCGCGTCCGGAGCCTGTGCTCCGCGACGGGAGAGGCCACGGCGGTGAGAGGCCCGCGTACCGAAAAAAAAAAAAAAAAAAAAAAAAGTTTCTACAAAAGATAAATTTACGATCAGAATAAAATAAATGAATAATATTTTAAGAAAATTAACTGAGTGAGTACTGGTTGGGGATATCCTACCTTATTGGTGCAGTTCAGTTAAGGGCGCCCTCACCAACAAGACTATCCTCATTTCAGATAGTAGCTGCAAGTTCAGGGATCCCCAGGTCACCCACACTTCTGACCAACCGCTCTACATTTGGGGGTTTACCTGATCCCCTCAGGTTTGATAATTGACTAGAACAACTCACAAAACTCAGAAAAGTACTGTGCTTATGCTTATGATTACAATTTTACTGTGAACAATACAAATCAGGACCAGTCAAATGAGGAGACACATAGGGTGAGGTCCTAGAGGGTTCTGAACACAACTTCCACGCCGTCTTTCTCTGGAATCAGGATACATCACCCTCCTGGAACATCAGCGTTTTCACCAACCAGGAAACTCAGCCAAGCCTCAGTGTCCAGAGACTGGACAGCATTCAGAGTTCTCACTGGGGTTTCATTGTGTAGGCGTGAGTGATTGGATCACTGGCCACATCACTGAATTCAATCTCCAGCCCTCCTCCCCTCCCAGGAGGTCAAAGTCCCAACCCTCTAGTCACATGATTGGTCTTTCTGGCCTGGCCAGTCCCTGTCCTGAGTCACCTCATTAGCATAAAGTCAGATGTGGTTGAAGGGCCCTCCAAGAACAGCAAAGACCCTTTTTTTTTTTTGCGGTACGCGGGCCCCTCACTGTTGTGGCCCCTCCCGTTGCGGAGCACAGGCTCCGGACGCGCAGGCCCAGCGGCCACGGCTCACGGGCCCAGCCGCTCTGCGGCACGTGGGATCCTCCCGGACCGGGGCACGAACCCGCGTCCCCTGCATCGGCAGGCGGACTCTCAACCACTGCGCCACCAGGGAAGCCCT
>NC_041226.1:5506579-5512078 GCF_002837175.3 Physeter macrocephalus | reverse complement strand
ACTCTTCGTTGCAGTGCACGGGTTTCTCATTGCAGTGGCTTCTCTTGTTGCAGAGCACGGGCTCTAAGCGCACGGGCTTCAGTAGTTGTGGCACGCGGGCTCAGTAGTTGTGGCTCGCGGGCTCTAGAGCGCAGCCTCAGTAGTTGTGGCGCACGGGCTTAGTTGCTCCGCGGCATGTGGGATCTTCCCGGACCAGGGCTCGAACCCTTGTCCCCTGCATTGGCAGGCGGATTCTTAACCACTGTGCCACCAGGGAAGTCCCGGTTTTTCTACTTTTAATTGGAAAGTGCAGGAGAATGACGAAGGCTAAAAATGGGAGAGAGAGGGACAAACAGTGGGCTAAGGCTGACTTGCATATGAAGAGCACTTTTCTGTTTTTTTTAATTGAAAATTCCTTTTCTTCCCTTGCCTCCCTCCACCTCCCACCTGTACCCCTCCCCACTTTAAATGAGCACTGTCTGCGGCCGTTTTTGCCATAAAAACACTCACAAGTAAAAGATAGGGCTTTGAAATGCTGACATGCCTCAAAATGTCCAAAAGAAAATTTAAGCTCATTTTAAGTCCAAAAGTGCATATTGACTAACAGAATGATAATTCACTCAAGAGAGTTCTGAGCAGGAACAGAGACCCCAGTACAGAGCAGTGCAGGGCAGAGCCTTGCAAGACTGCTGTATAAGGTGAACAAAACTGCCTCTTCGGGAAGATAATCAAGTTCAAGACAATAGCTTCCTTCAACCTTAGCATTTGTTTCATCCTTGTGTAAAATGAAACACAAACCCCATCTCTTCTCCAAAAAGCTTGTCTAGCTGCAAGCCAGACTTCAAACAGCCCTGAAATGTCCTTTGCCTTCACACCAGAGAGTTCAAGGAAGCCGAAGAGTGACCAGGAGAAGATTTTTGTATGGGAACTTTTAACTTCCCATTCCATTTGACTTTTGGTCTTTAAAATACAGGTCAAATCAATGAATTTAATGAAGGCCGTTGAACACAATGGCTTCGCCTTGCATTTTGACCCACATAAAGGGGAGGCAGTCCAGGTCACAAAGCTTTAGCAGAACTTTAAGTGGTTAGTACACAAATGTGACAGAACGTTTAGAATCTCAGACTTGCAAGACCTATTGACAAGCAGTTAGAAGTATTTGAAGTAGCTGCATGAATGATCTTTGATAAGGTAGCACTATTGTCTGCCATTGTCTCTTTCTCTTCATATGAAGACTCCCCCAAAAGAACAAGAGTCAATGAATGTGAAATGTTGTGTCCGTTTTACTGGACTCTGGACGCCTTTCAGCCCTGTGGACTTTTTGTGGGGAGTTCATGCTATTTAAAAGTATTCTTCCCTCTGAGTTTCAACTCTTGCAAATGGCGACTTTTCAGTCCGCTACCCACCCAAGTCTTTTCCAACGGCTTTCACGCCCTGAAGAGCTCTTTAAGTGAAAAGAAGTGAAGATTAATTTCAGTAGTTTTGCTTCTTCTTAACACTTGGAATTTTCGAGAGGGAATGCATCCTTCCTGACCCTGTGGCGATGGAGGGGTGGAGGTGGGGGAAACCCGGGGCGGGAGAGATGAGCCATGTTCTTCTGAAGCCTAAAGATGGTGCCCCGCGTGCCAAAGGCATGGACAGGAAGCTCCCTTCTGGAAAACTGCCCATCACCTTGAAACCCTGGAGAGATGAGGAGACTCAAGGAAAATCCAAGAGTCAGATGTTTAAGTGTGCAGGGAAGTGGACGTTATGGGGTTGGGAGGTCTCTTCCACCTAAAACAACAGCTCAGGAATTAGTGTAAGCCAGTCCCTCCATTCCAAGAAAGGCTTGTTTCCCAAGATCATCGATACCTGTCTGTATATAGTTTTTAGCAGCAAACATCCATTTTTTCCAGGCTGTGTCTAAACTATCAGTTCCCCAGAGGGCTCTGCCATTGTTTGAAAACACCCTCGTCTGTCGTCAGGTGGCGTGGAAACAGTGGTGAGATGCCACAAGTCTACAAAGACCCCGTCTGAAGAGCCATGTGTTGGTTTCACAGGGTTTCATAGTTCTCAGGTTTGCTAAGTATGCTTTGGGGGGTTTTCTCAGTAAATCTCTATGGATAGATTTTATTGTATTTTACCCTTTTGTCTGTTTTTGTGTGTGTGTTTGAAATTTCTCCCTTGTTCATTGACCAGTAACTTTCTGTCACCCATCTTTGACTTTTCTCCTTACATCTGCATTTAAGCTGCCATTTACTTCTGCTGTTCCCTCCTCTCAATATCTGACAGCCAAAGCCTTCATGCGCTTTTATCCCTTTGTGTTTGCATTATGACATAACCTGTGCAAAGTGGCCCAGCTCCCCAATTCTTGTGTGTAAAATTTGCAACATTTTTTGAGACGGGTCAGTGCTCATTCTGGGGATCCTTTCTTTATCTGAGTACCGTGTTAAAACTTTCTGCAGATGTGGCCTATTCAGGAGCAGGCTGCGGCTGCATGCAGAGATGGGGAAAAGAAGAAAAGGCCTTCCCATTTTGTGACTGCCATAGTAACTCAAACATTGCCAGTGTGTGTGCCGGTCCGGTCAGCCGCAGCCTGGGAGCTGGATTTCCTGGGCGATCAAGCCCTCTACCGGAGATCACGGCTTGTGTGACACAGGGCTACACAGAGGACAGTGTGCTTGTTAGGCCTGAAATTAAGCATTTCACTTTAAAATAATACCCATTTGTATCCATTTTGTTCAACATAACAACAGCTGCTGTCCCTGGAATGACAGACTTGCCTTTTTAACCAAAGCTTCATATGACATTTATGAATGAGGCCGGTTCCATTCACTTGCAGTTTGAATTCACAGTAGTTATTTTTGCCGGTTTTTTTCCTGCCCCAGCATATGGGTGAAATTCAACGTGATTCAAGTAATTATATACACAGTTCATGGGGAGGAAAAAGCCTGTTTTGTTTGTATCATCTCTTTTAAACTAGTTAGTGGGCTTTAGTTTTTTTTTTTTCTTTTTTTTCTCTAAGAAGGCAAAATATAGAAGACGAATTGATGGTAACTTTTAAAATGTTGATTGCCTCGAAATAGTAAGCGATAAAGAAAGAAAAGGCAATGTGGTCACTAGGTTTTGTTTATTCACTTGGATAAACAACTAAAAACATCAGTCCAAGTTTCTCAGTGGGAAAGGGGCAGAGAAATCCCGGGCAGAACACTCCTGCTGAAGTCATTAAAAAACTACAGCTCCGAATTCTTGTTTTGCCTGCCAAATGCTTAGGGCCCAGAAAAATGAACAAAACGACAGGGCATTACCCAGGTGACAATTCCTGATTTGGCACAAAAGACCAAATAGAAGTTCTCTCAGAATATTCTGTAGTTTCACAGTTGTTAATATTAAGAAAAATAAGGCTTCCCTGGTGGCGCAGTGGTTAAGAATCCGCCTGTCAATGCAGGGGACACGGGTTCAAGCCCTGGTCTGGGAAGATCCCACATGCCGCAGAGCCACTAAGCCCGCGAGCCACAACTACTGAGCCCGCGTGCCACAACTACTGAAGCCCGCGCGCCTAGAGCCTGTGCTCCGCAACAAGAGAAGACACCGCAATGAGAAGCCTGCGCGCCGCAGCCAAGAGTAGCCCCCGCTCGCCACAACTAGAGAAAGCCTGCGCACAGCAACAAAGACCCAACGCAGCCAAAAATAAAGATAAATAAAATAAATAAATTTATTAAAAAAAAAGAGAAAAATAATCAATGTTGGCATCAGGTTAACCAATGAATGCAGCGTAATGGGGATGAGCAACAGCTATATTGGTAGCTCTGCTGCTCTTTCTCCTCCTCTTCTTTCCCCTTCTCCTTCTTCCTCTCCTTCTTTACCACCACCACCTTCATCCTCCCCATGATCATCCTCATCCTCCTCCTCACCGACATCCTCCTCCTCCTCCTCCTCCTCATCCTGCTCCTCCTCACCATCATCATCATCTTCACTGTCATCATCATCTTCACCGTCATCATCACCATCATCATCCTCCTCCTCCCCGTCATCATCATCTTCACCATCGTCCTCACCATCATCATCACCACCACCACCACCACCACCATCATCATCATCATCATCACATCATCACCTTCATCACATAAACCCAAGTCTGGCAGAAGACACCACCTTTTATATCACATCACTGAAAGTCTTCTCTCCCAACCTGAGGATTGGAGAAGCAATAAGAAATCCATTTGAGCCTAATTCTCAATCTGTAAACCATTCAGCTCACAATAAAACTTGACCCTATGAATTCCACATCACGTAACAATGCTTCCCAACCTGAAAATAAGAAGAACCTGCAAGGGTGATTTTCATAATTAGGAAATTTTCATCTCTCTCAACATGGAAAAACATGGAGAAAATGAAAACATTTGCCTCTAGTCACGAAGTTTGAACAAGTTATCCTGTCCTTCCTCCAGAGCCCCGATTTATAGAAAATAAGATCGAAAAGCAGCTTTCATAGGAGCAATTTCAACGGAAATCATCTTTCTTCGAGACCTACAGCATTTGTTTCACAGATCTTTTGACGTTCTCTATTTCATAGAAAAATCACATCCGTACCAACTATAAATTTAGACAGGAAAACTTCTCCAACTCACATGATGGTTTTGATTTTTGTAAGAAATTGATTAAGTGTATTAATATATTTAAGCAACAATAAATAATCAAGGTTCCTCTCATCAGAAGATGTGTGTGTGTGTGTGTGTGTGTGTGTGTGCGCGCGCGCGCACGCGTGCTCACACACAGTATATCCAGACTGCTGTAAGTCAAATATAAAGTCTGGCGTAGAAAATATTCTATATGTAAAGTGCTTAGAGGTGAGTTTGACACATGGCAAGCACCATAATGTGCTTGTTTTTTAAAATTATCCTAGTAATTTTGTCCATTCATTTAAAATTCACTTGAAACCAAAATGGGAAGGGAAACACTTGGAAAAAGTAAACTCTCCAATAACTTCTGTACTTAAGAACCAATGGAAAACTGTAAGACACTGATGAAAGAAATTGAAGATGATACAAACAGATGGAGAGATATACCATGTTCTTGGATTGGAAGAATCAACATTTTGAAAAAGACTATACTACCCAAAGCGATCTACAGATTCATTGCAATACTTATCAAACTACCAATGGCATTTTTCACAGAACTAGAACCAAAAATGTCACAATTTGTATGGAAACACAAAAGACCCCGAATACCCAAAGCAATCTTGAGAAAGAAAAATGGAGCTGGAGGAATCAGGCTCCTGGACTTCAGACTATACTACAAATCTACAGTAATCAAGACAGTATGGTACTGGCACAAAAACAGAAATCTAGATCAATGGAACAGGCTAGAAAGCCCAGAGATAAACCCATGCACATATGGTCACCTTATCTTTGATAAAGGAGGCAAGAATATACAATGCAAAAAAGACAGACTCTTCAGTAAGTGGTGCTGGGAAAACTGGACAGCTACATGTAAAAGAATGAAATTAGAACACTCCCTAACACCATATTCAAAAATAAA
>NC_041226.1:5496318-5506270 GCF_002837175.3 Physeter macrocephalus | reverse complement strand
TGCTCTACAGTAGGACCTTGTTATTTATCCATTCTATATATAATAGTTAGCATCTACTAATCCCAAACTCCCAATCCACCCCTCCACCTAACCTCCCCCTTGGTAACCACAAGTCTGTTCTCTATGTCTGTGAGTCCGTTTCTGTTTCGTAGGTATGTTCATTTGTGTCGTATTTTAGATTCCCCATATAAGCAATATCATATGGTATTTTTCTCTGTCTGACTTACTTCACTTAGTATGATAATCTCTAGGTCCATCCATGTTTCTGCAAATGGCATTATTTCATTCTTTTTAATGGCTGAGTAATAGTCCATTGTATATATGTACCACATCTTCTTTATCCATTCATCTGTCAATGGACATTTAGGTTGTTTCCATGTCTTGGCTATTGTGAATAGTGCTGCTATTAACATTGGGGTGCATGTATCTTTTCGAATTATAGTTTTATCCAGGTATATGCCCAGGAGTGGGATTGCTGGATCATAGGGTGACTCTATTTTTCGTTGTTTTGAGGAACCTCCATACTGTTTTCCATAGTGACTGTATCAATTTACATTCCCACCAACAGTGTAGGAGGGTTCCCTTTTCTCCACACCCTCTCCAGCATTTATTATTTGTAGACTTTTTAAGCTAGGTGCTTTGTGACCACCTAGAGGGGTGGGATAGGGAGGGTGGGAGGGAAATGCAAGAAGGAGGAGATATGGGGATATATGTATATGTATAGCTGATTCACTGTGTTGTACAGCAGAAACTAACACACCATTGTAAAGCAATTATACTGAAAAGATGTTAAAAAAACAAAACAAAACTTCATGAAATGGCAGGATATGAAGTATCATGAGAAGAAGGTAGCATGATCTTGTTGTTGTTTGACTTTTTATTCACTTATTTGTTATTTATTTGTTTTTCCTGAATAAACTCAGACAATTACTCACAAAAAAATAAAAAGAACCAATGGGATTGTTAAGTTAATTTTTAGCTATGTACACCTTAACTAATAGATATTTATGCATTCACTTGTTCATTTATGCAGAAACTTTATAGACTAAATGTAGCGCAGTGCTGGGCCCTGAGGCCAACAGATAAAAATAGCCCAGAGACTCACGGAGCATATACTGCAGTGGGGAGACAGCAAAACACAAAGGCCCTTCACAGCAGCGTGGCACCCATGAATGGAGTGCGTTCAATGGCAGACAGAGTGCCTGACAGTGACGGTGGGAAGAACATCACTCAGCTGAAACTGGACGCTGATTGTAGTTTGGAATTTGGATCGTGGAGGAGGAAGAGAGGACAAGAATGATAGAGAAAGAATTCTAAATAGATGAAACCAAATGCACAAAAGCTTGGAGGTCTGAGAGACTAGAAGACCTTTCGGAAATATAGAATTCAGGATAGCTGGCGTATTTCTAAGTTTTTCCCACTAATTTCTGAGTAAGTAAAATCACTTATTTAATTTATGCAGCAAAGATTTAAAAAAAATTTTTAATCTTATTGAAGTGTCGTTGATTTACAATGTTGTGTTACTTTCTGCTCTACAGCAAAATGACTCACTTATACATATGTATATATTCTTTTTCATATTCTTTTCCATGATGGTTTATCAGAGGATCAAATGGCATTATTTCATTCTTTTTAATGGCTGAGTAATAGTCCATTGTATATATGTACCACATCTTCTTTATCCATTCATCTGTCAATGGACATTTAGGTTGTTTCCATGTCTTGGCTATTGTGAATAGTGCTGCTATTAACATTGGGGTGCATGTATCTTTTCGAATTATAGTTTTATCCAGGTATATGCCCAGGAGTGGGATTGCTGGATCATAGGGTGACTCTATTTTTCGTTGTTTTGAGGAACCTCCATACTGTTTTCCATAGTGACTGTATCAATTTACATTCCCACCAACAGTGTAGGAGGGTTCCCTTTTCTCCACACCCTCTCCAGCATTTATTATTTGTAGACTTTTTAACGATCGACATTCTGACCCGTGTGAGGTGGTACCTCATTGTAGTTTTGATTTGAATTTCTCTAATAGTTATGCAGCAAAGATTAATGCAGCACGCCTATTATAAGCAAGTTACTTTTTTACTAGAATAAAAAATCAATCATAGTCTCTGCTCTCAAAAGACTCCCAATCTGCCATGATAAGTCTAATAAAGAAAAAATTGCAATCCAAAACGAAATAGAAAATGCCTCTGGATTTTCTATAGCCTGGCTTTTCCGTGCTCATTTAAATGATTGAGGATTAACTGTGGTCACTCCTAAGCTCGGACTCTCGTTTACTCTCTATCTTCAATTTGAAAATATGTCGTGTCCCTGTGAGCCATCCATCCCATCTATGTGATGTGTGCGTCCTCTGTGAGTGTAGGAGCATCTTTCAGATGGGGTTTTGGGGAAGAGCTTTGGGCAAGACTGCATATCTGCGGCTAATGAGGAAGCTTCAAACAGCAGTGGGACAGAGCAGTGCCAAAGCCAAGACCACGGGAGGGGAGGGAACAGCAGGGGTGGGGGCAGGGACTCCAGCTTTCCTCTCCTCTTCCCTCTCTGTCAGCTCTCCTCATCCATCCTGTCCTCCCAGGTCCCTCCCCAACACACACACGCACACACGCACACACACACACACACACACACACACACCCCTCATTTCTCCCGCAGAGCCTCTTTGGTGCCTACAGAGCCTCTTTGGTGCACATGGATTTAGCATAAGCAATAGTGTTCCCAACTCGTGTTGCTTTGTGATGGCTTTTGTTAGTTCACATCCACTTGGGTAAACCCAGCTGGTCAGTCCGACTCTGCAGGGCTCTGTCTGCAGATATCATTTCACACGCTTTTAATATTATTTCACCAAAAGCCTTCTTTTCCAACTTGACAGTTGGAGAAGCAATAAGAGATCAACCTATTTGAGCCTAATTCTCATTGTGGAAATTCACTTCAGCTAACAATAAGATTTGGCCCCATGAGTTCCATGTCATGTAATAGGTCCTACTCTGTGCTCAGCATGAGTCCAGGTTACGGGATGGAGGGCCGGACAGGGACTCAGGGGGTGTAGACCCAACCCTGTGACACTCTTACACAACAGCCTGTACAGCACTTACTGAAATTGTCATTTAAATAATGATTGGGGTCACTGCTTGTGTCCTGTCTGTGTCCCTTGCTAGAACATAGCTCTACGAGGGAAGATTTCTGTTCTCTGCTTTATCTTCAGGGCTGAGCAAAGTGCCAGTAAAATAGCAGTCACTCAGCACTTATTCATGGAATGAAAAAGGGAATGAATTCAATACCACTGTTTCAAACTCTCTGGAATCCATTATGGCAGCCATAACACCACCTCTTATCCCCACTGAGAACCCCTCTGGACATAACAGACACTCACCCTGTCTTTCTTGTGCCACCTACGGCGTCTACTATAACAAAGAGGCAACATCCATCTCCATTTCCCATTCGAATCCAAAAGATACCTGGTTTTCCCCTCTCTGCATACTGTCCACACCCCTCTGCCCCTCTGCACCCAACTGTCCTAAGTTGTGACAGCCCCACTGCTGTGACATCTAGGATAAAAGCACTGTATACATTTAGACAATTCTTACTCAGCTGCATTATCTCTCGACCAGTGGTTCTCAGCCCTGGGGGAGCTTTAACAAATGCCTGATACCAAGGGTATAACCCAGCTGATCAAATCAGAATCTCCGGAGCTGGACCCAGGACTCAATATTTTTTAATGTCCTGTAGATGATTCCAGCATGTAGCAAAGGTTGAGAACCCCTTCTCGGCAGGGTTGTCATAAACTCCGAGTTTGGAGTTCTAAGAATTCCGTGATCAGGAGCCCTCAGTGAGTTGGGATGGGAGGGGTCATTTGCTGTGTATCTTCCCCACACCACCTCCCCAAAGAACCATGAGTTGGGCCTGTTCCTCCCAATCTGGATTGGCTGTGGGAAGCAAATGCTTGTATCTTGTAAAGCTCCAAGGCACTTCTTTGGGATAGTGGCTGGACATTTCCGAGGACATGGTAGGGGAAGAAGCAAATGAAGAATGCGGGTACAAAGGGTAAATTCGGGGGGTGGAGGATACAGCCAGAGAGGCAATGAGACAAGCAGTCCCAAGAGAAAGGCTGCCCAGGAGACCAGGACATGGGACGCATGAGCAGAGGCAGCTATAATTGTGACCCAACTGACCTGACCTTCCTAGGCTGTGGGTAGTAATGAGGCCACTATAAGAGGATATGGCGTCAAAGGCTCCTTGCTTCTGCCTGCTGACAGGGCTGTCTGGGCATCAAGTCTGGGAGAGTCTTGCCTGGGCTCACAGGTCAGTCTACTCTTTCTGGGGTACGTACCTGCTCTGCCAGGTCCACCTGTCTCACCCACCATGCTGCGTATCCCCCATGGCGCCCTCACCAGTATGCTGCCCCTTTACGTGTCAGAGCTGCAGGATGGTCATGGCAAAGGCGGGGGTTGGGGACCTTAGCAGAGGGCAGTGTTTTTCAACTTTGCGGAGGGGCCTCAGGACCCACTGCAGTTGGGGGGACCCCAGGCTGCCAGTTAACAGGCCAGCACACATCGCCCCTGCTGCCCTTCAGGGGTGCCCTGCTCAGAGCAGAAAGATGGCAAAGTTGCTTCTGGCCTGACTCCCCTGATGGGAGGATCCCATAGAATTCACTTGTAGAAACAGAGTAAAAAAAAAAAAAATCTAAAACTATCACAACTAGATAAGGAAATGAGAGTGATTCTGTCCCAACTCATCCCCTTTTCTTTTCCTTTTCTTCTTTGCCTCTGCAAAAAGCCACAAAAGGGTTAAATACTTTGCCACGAAGTGGGATAAACTTCTCAAATCTGTGGCGTGCCTGATTGTCCGGGCACCGCACTGGGTGAGGGGTGCCCCGTCCTTTGTTGATTATAATGGCACATCTTCGTTATTGTCCTAATACTCCTTTAAAAAAAAAACCCTAATCTTTCTCTGGTGCCAATGACGGCCACCATGTGGGATGTTTTCTTTCTCTCCCCTCTGTCCTTCCCTTCACCCCCTATTGTTGCCATAGTCACGATGGGGTGATAGCACGGGTGCAGGGCTGTTTCTGTACTGTACCGCCCCGAGCTGATTGTTTAAATCTGTATTATTCCACTGTTCTGAAGATTTACATTTTTAATGGCTCATTTATGTAATCCCATAAATAAAGTAGCAAAAAAAGCATCCCACACAAATGAGTGAATTGGAGTTTGAAAAAGGCTCCTGAGGCAGGTCAGCCAGGGTCTCAGCTGCGGGGCCTTGATTGGTGTGGCCGGTGTAGCCAGGATGGCAGTGGGCTTAAGACCACCCAGTCAGTGCCAAAATGGGGCATTACCACGGAATAGCGGGATGGTGCTGGAGTTCAAGCTCCCCTATTTATCAGAGAACACAGTTCTACTGCAAAACCCACTTTAGTCTGAGACTCATTTACCTTACTGCTTTGACAGCTGCACCTCTCCCCGGCAGAGAAGTTTCTGCAATTAGCTTTTTCCCTCCTAGCAGCTGATGCTGTGTGTTTTCCCCCCCGCCCCTCCTTTCTTCTTCTTAACCAGTATATTCCTGGGGCTGCTAAATTCTCTCTAAAGAGCCTGTGAATTCGAGCACCTGCCTCAAGAATGTATTTGACACACTGAACAGAGATATAGTTGGAACAATTCACCGTTAGGCTTCCCTCTACCAGTTTCTCTCTTCACGCGCCCTCCCCTGCAAATGAAAGTTTGTACTAATTAGGCACAGATGAAGAAAATGGCTATAATGGAACCGAATCAGCACATGTCTGACAATCTTTCCAGGTCCCTGCCCGGCTTAGATGCGAAACCACAAGTCACCGCGTCCCCACTTGGTAGATATCTTGGCTCTGGAATCCTTGATTGACACTCACTATTTAATGCTCTCACTTGAAACAGTTTTGCTTTTGGATATTATAGCAAAGCGTGACCCCGGATCAGAGTCCTCTGTCTCTGTCTCTAGTTTCCCTGTATCTCTGCAGGGGCCTCTGCCGAGACCTGGACCTCTGTGTGCGTGACTGTCTCTCAGAAACGCACAGCGGAAGTTTTGTGAGTGTCCGGGACCCAGGCCGTAGAAAAACAGAGGGATTGTTAAGTGCTCTAAATTCACATAAATCTCATATTGTAGCCAAATGTAATCAGAATTAAATTGACTAAAACAGCAATCCCAAAGCAAGAAAGCATTTCAGTCCCAACTTTCCATTTTCCCTGCCATCGAAAAAGGACTTTTAAACTTTGCAAAATGAAGATTTTAATCTGTCATCCCCATCTCGGGCATTTGTGGGAAAGAGAAATGCACTTTAAAAAAAATGTATTCAAGTGTGGTAGATTTACAATGTTGTGTTAATTTCTGCTGTATGGCAAAGTGATTCAGTTACACATATATACATTCTTTTTCATATTCTTTTCCGTTATGGTTTATCACAGGATGTTGAATATAATTCTGTGCTCTACAGGAGGACCTTGTTGCTTATCCATTCTATAGATAATAGTTTGCATCTGCTAATCCCTCCTCCATCTCCCTCCCCCATGGCAACCACAAGTCTGTTCTCTATGTCTGTGAGCCTGTTTCTGTTTCGTAGATAAGTTCATTTGTGTCATATTTTAGATTCCACATATAAGTGATACCATACGGTATTTGTCCTACTCTCTTTCCGGTATACTTCACTTAGTATGGTAATCTCTAGGTCCATTCATGTTGCTGCAAATGGCATTATTTCATTCTTTTTTATGGCTGAGTAGTATTCCATTGTATATATGTAGATCTTCTTTATCCATTCATCTGTCGATGGACATTCAGGTTGTTTCCATGTCTTGGCTATTGTGAATAGTGCTGCTATGAACATAGGGGTGCATGTATCTTTTCAAATTATAGTTTTGTCCAGATGTATGCCCAGGAGTGGGATTGCTGGATCATATGGCAACTCTATTTTTAGTCTTCTGAGGACCATCCATATTGTTTTCCATAGTGGCTGCATCCATTTATATTCCCACCAACAGTGTAGGAGAGTTCCCTCTTCTCCACACCCTCTCCAGCATTTGTTATTTGTAGACATTTAATGATGGCCATTTTGACTAGTATGAGGTGGTACCTCATTGTAGTTTTGATTTGGAGAAATGCATTTTTTTCTTCCATCTTCAGAAAGGGAAAAACACTATGTAAGTCAAAGAAGGATCATAGGATTTGTTGTCTGTTTTCCCCAAGAAGGGTAGGAAGGCAGGAAGGAGGGGCACTGGAATTAGAGCTGGAACTGGGGCGGGGGGGCTCCGTCTGGCCGGAGCGTACTTGCTGGGGAGTCTGCGGCGAGTCCTCCCTCTGGAGCACAGGTCCCGAGGAGTCAGCAGGAACTGCTCCAGGTTCACCAACTCAACCGCCCTGCGCCAGATGACGCCTAGCGGGGGTCATGCAGAGCCACTGGATGATGGAAGAACCTATCCGAGCCTCACTTCAGTCGTCTGTGAAGCCCGTCTCTGAGTGTGGTCAAGAAAACAGCAGGAAACAATGCATGTGAACGCCCGGTACGTACATCCATATGCAGCCTAAAGAGGACGACCTCAGTGTGAGTCATTATTTACAGTGACGGATGTCTCCACTGGAACGGGCAGAAGCTAGTCTTGTCATTAGACGTTTTGTCTTTTACAGTATTTCCTGTGGGAAACCTTTAAGCATCACTCGTGAGGTTATCGTTCCTTAACAGAGAGAAGGACATTCCATAACATCCTGCCTTTCATATGGAAAGGTGATGCTGTATCTTTAAAAATTTCATTATTGGGGATGGATTTGCCCTGAATCATCTACTAGTCCTGTTGGTCCTTTTCGTGACCAGGACCCAATGATGAGCTGAGATCATTGTGGCTAAAAGGAGTTTCAGGCCACGTCATGCAGTTGTGTCACTTTTAAAAATCTTATACTTATGGAGATTGATTTAACATTCATGATCTCCTTACAGAGAGTTCTGACTAGTAGAACTAAAATACCCAACTAGTCCATACCAAATTAGCATTAGCAAAACCTTGAATTTAGTAGCAATCTATTAAAATGAATCAGTGTATCTATGCTGCTGCTATCCCTGGATATTTATCTCTTTAATTAATCACGATGAAGTAGAGCTGAGCATTTTCTTTTCTTTTTTTTTTTTTTTGGCTGCATTGGCTCTTCGTTGCTGTGCGCAGGCTTTCTCCGGTTGCAGAGAGCGGGCGCTAATCTTCGTTGTGGTGCACGGGCTTCTCATTGCGGTGGCTTTTCTTGTTGTGGAGCACGGGCTCTAGAGCGCATGCTCATTAGTTGTGGCACATGGGCTCAGTAGTTGTGGCTCACGGGCTTAGTTGCTCCACAGCACATGGGATCTTCCCGGACCAGGGCTCGAACCCGTGTCCCCTGCATTGGCAGGTGAATTCTTAACCACTGCACCACCAGGGAAGCCCAAGCTGAGCATTTCTTGAGGCTTCTGTGTCTCCAAGGCCCTAGATTATATCACTTTCAGTTTTGACATTACCTTCTCTTGATGACAATTTCTTGGACCAAGCAAATCTATGCCAGCCTCCCTCCACCTGAACAAAAACCCTCCAGGACACAGCTGGGCTCGTGCTCCAAACACAGCTGCTTGAGCTGCAAAAGGGGCAGCCTCCACCTGCCCAGCAGCTTAGATGCCAGGAGCCTTTCTATTGTCTCTTGCTGGTGCCGCTCGATCGTATACTAAAATTGTCACACGATCTTGGGCCCAGGTGAGAGACAGGCCCCGGCCAGGCCACCAGAACCTGGGGCTTCAGGACTCCGTCTCCCTTACAGATCACCAGCATTATTCCCATCATGCCTCACTTCTCTTATTATTTCCAGGCCACCCAGGTCATCCATCACCATAAAGATTCTGATCCTCATAGGGCTCTATAGTCACCGAATTCTGTGGCTTTCAAATTTGTTTGACTCCAACCTACAGTAAGGAATACATTTTATACCTATAGCTAGTACACACATAACACACGCACACGCACAGACACACACACCACATGCGCTCACACACACACATTTTTAGAAATTTACGGAACAATGCTTATCTAAAGTTGATCAGATATGCTCTTATATTTTCCACTCTATTATATATAAGTATTCTCTTTCAATTTTTTAAAAGCTCAATCATCTCACACTAAATGGATTCATAACGTGTTAAGTCGCCTTCTTGCTGTAATTGAAACCTGGCTTCCTCCCAAGGATGCTGCTTCCACTGTTTCTCCTGGACGCCGTCTCGTCTCCTCTTTGGTCCTTCCATGACTTTTCCTCCATCTTCCTTCCAACCTCCCAGCTCCTTGGACTTGCATGTATGTCATCAGCCTCTGTCCCCAACTACAATCTCCTGGTACTTTGCCTCATCTGTTGAAGACGCTGGCCCTCGGGACACTGTTTATGTCCTCAGAAGCACGCGTGCACCAGCAGCCAAGTTGACGCTGCAGTCAGCGCTGCGAACTCTCAGCTGCCCGGCGTCTTCTCTGCTCTGATTTCCCCGCGTCCTCACTGAGAACTGCACCACCTGCCAAGCCACGTTGCCACTCGCTCCCCCTCCCCCTCCAGCTGACTCTAATGCCCCCCAACATTTTCAACCCCAGGAGGACCTCAAGACTTTACTTCTTCCCTGTCAGTCACTCCTACTTGTCCTCTTCCAGGGCAGATTCTGTGGGACATACTCTTTTTAAAAAATTTATTTATTTATTTATTTTGGGCTGCGTTGGGTCTTTGTTGCTGTGCGCGGGCTTTCTCTAGTTGCGGTGAGCGGGGGCTATTCTTCGTTGCAGTGCGCGGGCTTCTCATTGCGGTGGCTTCTCTTGTTGCAGAGCACAGGCTCTAGGCGCGTGGGCCCAGTAGTTGTGGCACGTGGGCTCAGTAGTTGTGGCTCGCGGGCTCTAGACCACAGGCTCGGTAGTTGTGGTGCACGGGCTTAGTTGCTCCACG
>NC_041226.1:5458852-5495996 GCF_002837175.3 Physeter macrocephalus | reverse complement strand
ATATTGACCTAGCCCTGTGTTTCCATTACTCCATTGAAAAACAAAAGCAGGTAAAAGAGACCTCATCTTCCCATGACCATCCCTTTCAGCCGACCCCTACCTCTGCCTACTTCCGCTGCCTTTCCTCAACTCCTAAAGCCAATACCTCCACTTGCACAGAACTCCACTCCCTCTCATTTTTTTGAGGTCTTGGCTCTTAAACGTCCCACTTTCTCTCTGGCAGCATCAGTTTCTCTTTGTGCACTGGGCCATTCCCTTTAGCCTACAAAGACACTGTGATATCTTCCACCTTAAAAAAATTTGACTCCATGCTTTTTTCCAGCTACACCAATATTTTGGTTTTTCTTCATAGCGGTTCTCCAATTTCCTATACTCACTGTCCTTACTTCCTTATCTCCTATTTTCTCTTTACTCCAGTCAGGCTTTTGTCTTCACCTTTCCACTGATACTGCTCTCATCAAATTTATCAATGACCTCCATCTTGCCCAAATCAATGGTCTATTCTGTCTTCGAGAGAACAGAGTTTTCAGATAGCAGGCACTCAATAAATATTAATAAATATCTGTGGAATGAGTGAATGAATATAACTCCCATCCCATTAGTTTACTGAATCCAGGGTTGTGCATTACAAAAAATAGATGAGTAGGTTAGGTTCCTTCCATGTCCTGGCTATTGTGAATAATGCTGCTATTACAGGAGAATGTTGATCCTTATACCAGGCTAATGAATTTTCATGTACTTCTTCACTTCTTATAAGGTTTTGTGTATATTTAATCCGTGTCAGCTTTTTCCACGTGAATTTCCAGAGCTATGATTTCTGACCTTGCAAAATTTCAAGAACACTTTTTTAACATAAATGCTAAAATTTCAGGGTAAAGGAGAACTGATTGGACACATATTCATGTATAATTTTATATTGGGCCTCAGGTACACAGTATTGGACTAATCATAATTCAGAGTTTGAGATAATTCCCATTATTGTCCATGCATGGCCTGCTTTAATTAATTAATCAGGTTTTAATGATGTAGTAATCATTCATGAACCCAACACCCAACGTGAAGGTTATTTCGTGCTAATTTGACATATAAATTGTTCCAGTCATGGATTAGAAGGAACAGGAGAGAAGGAAGGAACTAACATTGCCTTTGTACTTTGTATCAGACTCTATGCCAGATACTTCATCTGCATTATTTAATCCTCGCAATAACTCTGAGAAGTAAGCATTATTATCCTCATTTTCCAGATTAGAAAACTGGTTCAGAAATAGCATTTGTCTAACTGCTCATAGGAAGTACTAAAGCTGGAATTCAGAGCTAGGTCTGTCCAGCTTCAAAGCCCAGGCTCTTTCAGTGTTAGCACACTGGCCCTGTGGGAGAGCAGTAATACACAGAAGATAGTTGACCGGGTATGTTTGGGACCCAACCTGTTCCATGTCACTAGCCTGGCTGGGATTTAGGTATCTTAACTCCAAAAAAACAGGAAGATTTTAAAAAGTATTCCTTATAAGATATGATATGCAATATAGCTCATAAGATGTAGGAAATTAATGTTTTAAAAGTACATACATCTTAGAAATCTCATAAATAATTATTTGAAGAAATAACAGCTGTTTTGCATCATTCAAAAGCATTGGGGGATATCTGAAAATGAAAAAAAATGAACACACACCTCATTTTTTTTAAACCTCATATTTTTAGTGCCATAAAATATTTTGAATATCAGTTTTCATACCAAAATATCTGAATTTGCAGGGAACACTCATTTCCTTTAAATTGCCCACTATGAAAGAATTTGATGCAGTAGAAAATGAAATAAAACAAAACCAAAACTATAAAGGCTATACATGACATCTTTTATTTACAGGAGAATTTTTAAAATTAAAGTATTGTTGAGGGGCTTCCCTGGTGGCACAGTGGTTAAGAATCTGCCTGCCAATGCAGGGGACATGGGTTTGAGCCCTGGTCCGGGAAGATCCCACGTGCCGCAGAGCAACTAAGCCTGTGTGCCACAACTACTGAGCCTACGCTCTAGAGTCCTCGAGCCACAACTACTGAGCCCACGTGCCTAGAGCTGGTGCTCTGCAACAAGAAAAGCCACTGCAGTGAAGAGTAGCCCCTGCTCACCACAGCTAGAGAAAGCCCACACGCAGCAACAAAGACCCAATGCAGCCAAAAATTAATTAATTAATTTAAAAAAAAACAAGTATAGTTGATTTACAATGTTGTGTTAATTTTTTCTGTACAGCAAAGTGATTCAGATATACATATATATACTTAAAAAAGAATGTGCTCTACAGTATATTCTGGGTGCTCTACAGTAGGACCTTGTTGCTTATCCATTCTCTATATATCAGTTTGCATCTACTGATCCCAAAATCTCAATCCACCCACCCCCTCCCCCGCTGGCAACCACAAGTCTATTCTCTATGTCTGTGAGTCTGTTTCTGTTTTGTAGATAAGTTCCTTTGTGTCATATTTTAGATTCCACATATAAGTGATACCATATGGTATTTGTCTTTCTCTGTCTGACTTACTTCACTTAGTATGATAATCTCTAGGTCCATTCATGATGCTACAAATGGCATTATTTCATTCTTTTTTATGGCTGAACAGAATTCCATTGTATATATGTACCACATCTTCTTTATCCATCCATCTGTCGATGGGCATTTAGGTTCCTTCCATGTCTTGGCTATTGTGAATAATGCTGCTATTACAGGAGAATGTCCTTACACACACTATGTCCTTACATAGTGTGGTAACCTCACTCCACTCCAGGATTGACTTTCACAGCATCCATGGGGCTGGTGGAGGGGGGGGACAGGGAAAACTCCTCTGGTGTCCTCGCCTGTGTGCATCTTTCTTTCTACTTTCCTGCTCAGCCTGTGTATTGCCAAATACACAGTATTCAGTAGTCCATGACTTTTGTTCTATAAAATTCATAGGTTTGCACTACACGAAATTGCCTCTGACAAAAATCATTTTTGTTCTGCCCTTTTTGATCCGTACCCCTCTGTCTGAATTCCATGCACTGGGTCACATCACAAACTGATGTTGTAGGCCAGTCTCCGAACCTCTCTGACTTTGTGTCCCCTCTATAAGATGCAGATGATCATTTCTACAGTGAATTGCATTTAGTCGCCTTGTCTATTTGGTCATCTTTAATCAAGAATCATCCAGCCAATCATTGTCTTTCGTGACACCCAGCTATTTTGTAGAACATTCCCCAGTTTGGATGTTTCTCCATGGTCAGATTCAGTTGCACACCTGTGGTAGGCCAACCGGAGAATTGCTGCATGTCCTTGGAGGCGCACGTGTTGCTTTGTTCCCTGGTTGGTAAAGTTAACCTTGACCTTCGGTTCAGGTGGTGGTGTTACCGAACTCAGGTTCAGCTGCTCACAGCTAAAAATCCAATAATTCGAGAGACAAGTGTCAACAGAAAGGAAAGTTGCTTTAATCAGAAAAGGTGGCAATCTGGGGAGAAGGTGGACTCATGTCCTGAGACCAACTCCAAAGTGTCTGCTCAGCCATGACAGTTTTTAAAGGGAAAAAGGAGGGAAGAATCTCAGTGAGCCATCAAGGCAGGAGGTTGGGTTCTGCATCCTTCTCCATTGTGTGCAGGCTGGCTGACTCTACCTTCAGATGTTATCTTGCCCATGTGATCTGCCCGCAGGATTGCTAAGGGGGGCTGATGGGGATAGAGAGCTAGTCATTCTTTAACTACTTCATTCTTCATTCTTACTTCTTTTTATCTAGAAAATGAATTAAGTAGGTTCTTTCAAGTTTAGAGGGGAACAGAAATGGGCAAACAGGAAAGGGGAAAAAGAGCTGCTTTCAGTGAGGCCAGGCTTCTCCACTGGAATTTAACTATTTTCCCCCTTTGTAACTAATACATATCCAATGGGGGATATATGTTGAAACCATGCAAATATCTTTTTTCTCATGTTGCTTTTGCCCACCAATTTTTGCAGCCACTCATGATCCTTAACTGAAACAATTCCTGCCAAACGGTGATTTTCTAATTCTAGCTTCTTCCTACATCTGGATATTTTCCAAATAAAGCAGTATCCCCCCCCCAAATTTTTAATACAATTTTTTTTTGGCTGCACCATGCAGCATGCGGGATCCTAGTTCCCCAACCAGGGATCAAACCTGTGCCCCCTGCAGTGGAAGCGTGGATTCTTAACCACTGGACCACCAGGGAAGTCCCCAATTTTTAAATGACAAAGTTAATCAGTTCTTTAACTTCCTCCTGAATATATCTGAGTATATCCAGCTTTACCAGCCTCTTGGACATCATAGCACTTGTGAGTCAATTCAGCAATTCAAGGGCTCCCTGAGCCCATCTTCTCCCAAGCCCAGCTAGGAAGCATCTTCTCACCCAGCATCCAATTGTTGTTTGATATTGTTGTCATTGTTTGGGGAGGGAGGGAGTGTTGAACAGGAATTATCAAAATGAAGGAAAAGTCTAACTTAATTTAGAGTGAGCCAAGTTTTATTCCTTCTGTAGTTTAAATATTAAACTCAGCCAAAGAATGACATCATCACAAAGAATAAACTTAATAGAGTCAAAGAATTTACGAAAGGGATAGAACACAGGGTGTAGAGATTCTCCCAGCTAAGTAACTTATTTGATATTTATATTGCAAAGTCAATGATTTAATATTAATTAGTAAGGCATTAGGTAGATGTCACTAATAATTTTAAAAAGATGTTTTCCTTTCTAATCTTGCCCTGTTCTTTTCCTCTTTATTTCATGCAGAGACATTTACAAATACAACCTTCAAGAAAGTTACAAACAAGGAATAAAATCTACATTTTTCTTGCATAAAAGGGTTTTATGTAGAAGTGTAATTGTATTTTTGACACATTTTCATTCATATTCTAGACATTTCTTGTTCATTAAACAAACACTTTTTAAAAGGTTTGTACTGAGAAGTGGCTATTTAGTCCCCACTATTTAAAATAGCCAGCCTCTTAAAGCCATTATTTGGCTGACCATGTAGTGAAGTCATTTGAATGATTACTGTAAAACAGGATTTAAGAGGAAAATAAATGAAAGGGGAAAAGTAATTTTGTGATCATTTCAAAGCTCTAAACACACGGGGCCGGGTGCCATGACAATTATTCTCTCTTGCCTGTAGGCACAGGAAAAGTGGAGGGATTTCCTTTGAAAAAGGAGCTCCTTCTAAATCAACAGTCAGTGGTCAAAGTAAACACCACTGAAGATTATGTTTGAGAAACTGCTTACAACTACTGCAAAGGCATTAACAAAACAAGGAGCTGGGGTGCAAATGCAGTGGAAGGCCTGAAGGAGTGTGTTGAAAAACATCCTGTAAGTCAAGCCATCGATGGCCAGAATCCAGACTCTTCTGCAAGGGTGTCCTGCACCTTATCTATTTTGTGGTTCTCCTGAAAAATAAGTATTAGGAGCTACCCGGATAGAATAAACTAAACAATGTAATCAGTAACTAACTTGCAGACAAACACACAAAAACCGATTCTGTTTGTTGGGAAAAACGCAACCCCCTCCTGCTACATTATTCCATTGATGGAAAAACATTTACATCTCTTTTGTTAACTAGTTTTCTGTAGAAATTTTATAATCGCCGGGCAACTCTATTTCACTGCTCTCTTAGAAGAGACTGAGTAGCTAGACCCATGTTTTTATTCCACGGCCAAAAAGAAAAAAAAAATTTTTTTTCTGGGCTTTTTTTTTTGGAAACTTTCGTCTATCATACATCAAACCTGTCAAGCTTTTTCATTAAAGTTCATGGTTTTTAAGTTCATTGTAAATAACTCAAACCGATTTTACAAAAGAGAAAAAAAAAGTCTTGCCCTGATGTTGGGCATTACAAACTGTAATAATATCCCTTGTCAAATGGGATTTCTCAAGTGGCTTTGTAAAGGGCGGGGGGTGGGGGTGGGGGTGGGGGGGAGGATTTAGCTAAATAAAAATAATTTGAGGTTAATGTTATACTTTGATTGTGGGTTGACTTCTTTTATTTTCTTAAAAGTCTAGAATTTTTGCAAAATGTTAAAAGGAAATCCAGTAGCTATGTTTATCATAAGTATGTGTCAGATTTCATTTTGAGGTCCTTAAGAGTTACTTCGTGGGAGAAAATTCCAGGGGGGGGGGGGGGGGGGGGGGGAGGATTTAGCTAAATAAAAATAATTTGAGGTTAATGTTATACTTTGATTGTGGGTTGACTTCTTTTATTTTCTTAAAAGTCTAGAATTTTTGCAAAATGTTAAAAGGAAATCCAGTAGCTATGTTTATCATAAGTATGTGTCAGATTTCATTTTGAGGTCCTTAAGAGTTACTTCGTGGGAGAAAATTCCAACAATAAGGAACATTCACTGATTTGCTGAGAGCTCTGTAAATTTTTAAAGTAAGCTAATCTCTTGGATGTTTCTTTTCCAAAGTAATGAAAAAGGCCTTTTCCCCCTGTCAATCAGACAGGGTCATTGCCGCAGGCCAAGCTGTACCGCTCAGGGTTCATTTCAGGAAGCAGAGCCGTGACAAGTGATACATAATAGAGGACTTTTGTGGGCATTGGGCTTTTTACAGCTGTGAGAGCTGGTGAAGTGTCCATGGGAAGCTTGCCTCTGTTGTCCGGTGGTGGGCATAACCTTGCTGTAGGTCAGCAGGGCTGGCCGTCCGGGAAGAACCCAGACGTGAGACAGGACAGAGCAAGACAAGCCAGACCTGCAAGAACCAAGCAGAACCCGCGAAGACAAACTGGAACCTGTGCTGCTGGTCCCTCCCCTGCAGGGCCTGGGCTACCTCCAGAAGAAGCCGGCCCTCTCCTTACTGAGCTGCACCTGGACCTGGTGCGGAGCTCAGAGGAGCTGTGGGAGCTGTGGGCCCAGCCGCTGCCCCACACAGAGAAGGAGGCCGGCACGTCAGCGGCCACGGGCAGACGCTGTGGCAGCATCTGTACCTTTGCCCCGATCCTGGGCTTCGAGGTTGCTGCTTCACTTCCCCCTTTCAAGTTAGGCACAAGTTTTCCTGCAGCCACCCTTCACCTGGAACCATACAGGGAGGGAATTCTGGGAAACTCAGCTCCAGCTTAGCTAAGGTGATCCTGCACAAAACCACCCCCAACATCTCTCTCCCATCTTGCCAATCCCCTGTTGGCTCTCTTCTCCTTTTTCCCTGAGATGTCCCTCATGCTGGGCTGTCAAGAGGCAGCTCCAGGTCAGTGCAGCTGAGGAAATCATCTTGACATTCTTCCTGTGATAACACTATCTGTACAGGCCCCAAGTTTTGGGTACCTCTCAGTTTGGAAGAACACATAGTCAACCTTATTCTAGAAAATGCAAATTAATCTATAGTTGTAGAAACGGTATCAGTGGTGCCTGTGGACAGAGGGTGTGGAAGAGGGTAGGATGATGGATTAAAAGGGGCATGAGAATACTCTGATTGTGATAGATAGGTTCATTATCTTGATGATGGCTGTAAGTTTTACTGGTGTAAATATATGCCAAAGCATATCAAGTTATACTTTAAAACATATGCAGTTTAACATATATCAGTGATATCTCAATAAAGCTAAAAATATCAACTATGTAAAGGCTCTGAAGAGTGAACCACAGCAACAAAAAAATCATTCAATCTGAAAAGGAGCCCCTCCCCCCTCATAAAAAAATGTTATCAGAACTTCAGAGACTATGGCCCAAAACAAAAAAGTCTGACATACGTGGACCTGGAATCTCCAAAGGAGAGAACAAAGAGAATGAAGCACGAGAAATATTTGAAGAAACAATGAGAAAAAACTTTCCAAATCTGTGGAAATAAATAAATTCATAGTCATGAGACGTTCAGCATACCTCAAACAATAAATATATAAAGGAAGCTACATTTAGGCACCTCATATTAATATTATAAGTAAAAATATAAGTAGTTTGAATACTTGCCTTTTCGTACAAGTTTGCAATAAAATTGTAAGTAACTTTGAAGACTTATTTTTATGCAGGTATATGAAAGTGTAGCATGCAGGTATATAAAAGTGCTTATCAGTTTTTAAATTCACTGTTGAATTGTGATTTTTCTTCACCGAAGGGGAAAAAAACATTAAGCAAAAGGTAAAAACCTCAATGAGATTTTTATGAAGAGTATTATTTTGGTAATAATAGTACATATTCATTTTTTGTTTCAGTGATACAGATTTATACCTATTTATCCTCAAGGAAACTTATACATCACTATTTAAGGAAAAGTATAAGTGTTTTTATTGAAAGTTACAAGATTATTACGATGAAAATAAAACTTAGGAGGTGCTTGAAAAGAGTTAACTATGGAAATGATTAGTTACTTGAGGTATTATTCATTTACAGAAAATAAAAGTTAGAGTATATGTGATAAAATAAAGACTATGTGGCATCCTTTTCACTGAAAAAGTCCTCTGGTTCCTGGAAATGGACAAGTGGATCAGAGATCTTTTCAGCTTTTCCCATGACCCAAATGACTCAACATCTTAACAAGATCAGTTTACCAAAATTTCCATCAACAGAAATTGGAAAACTTTGTACTGCACCACTTTTTTGAGATATTTCAAGCATCCCTCCTCTGTGACTGCTCTGAAACAAGTCATAAAGAAGTGGTGACCTATTGTCATTTATATCACACATAGACTATTTCAAACAGAGGAAATGGGCCGTGTAAGGAACATCCACAGACCCACCACCCAGCATTATCAAACTTTAACATTATGCCATATTTATTTCCACATTACACTTAAACAATTGTCTTCATTTTTCTTTTTTTACTACTTATGTCTTTTTCTTATTGATTTTTACATATTCCTTATAAATTCTGAAAACAAATCCTTTCTTGGTTTTGTTTCAAATAACCTCTCCTAGTCTGTGATTTGTCTTTTTTTACAAATGGATTTACATTTTTCATTTTGGGGTAATTCTAGATTCATATGCAGTTGTAAGATATCGTACAGAGAGGTTCCATGTCCCCTTTACCCAGTTTCTCCCAATGGTAACATCTTGCAAAACTCTAGGACAATATCACCACTAGGACATTGGCGTTGATACAGTGAAGACACAGAACATTTCCATCACCACAACGCTGTCTCATGCCGCTCTTTTATCCTTTTCATTCTCACTCTTTCCTTAAAGTCTCTGGCAACCACTAATCTGTTCTCCATTTCTGTCATTTCAAGAATGTTACATAAGTGGAATAATATAATATGCAACCTTTTAGGACTGGATTTTCCATTCAGCATAATTCCCTGGAGATTGAAGCAGGTTGTTGTGTGTGTGTCTGTGGTTTGTTCCTTTTCACTGCTGGGTAGTGTCGCGTGGTATGGATGCACCACATTTTGTTTAACCCTCGCTCACTGGACATCTGGTCCTCTTGTTGGTTATTACGAAGAAAGCTGCTATAAATATCTTTGTACAGGTGTTTATGAGAACATAAGTTTTCATTTCTCTGGGATAATGCCTAGAAGTGCAATCACTGGGTTATATGGTAGCTGCATGTAGTTGTTTTTTTTTTTAATGCCAGATCATTTTTCATTCCCACCAGCAATATGTTGGTGATTCATTTCTTTACCTCAGAATTCTCCCTGTTGTTCAGTTTGGGTAATTTGTATTGTTCTATCTTCCAGCTCACTGATTCTTTCCTCTGGCTCCTCCGCTCTGTAGAGTCCTTGAGTTTTTTTAATTTGGTTATTGTAATTTCTATTTGGTTCTTATTTTGACCTTCTATTTCTTTGCTGAGATGTTCTCTATTTTTTTATTCATTTTGAGAGTGCTTAGAATTCTTGAGGCATTTTTTTTTTTTTTTTTTTTTTTTTTTTGTGGTATGTGGGCCTCCCACTGCTGTGGCCTCTCCCGTTGCGGGGCACAGGCTCCGGACGCGCAGGCTCAGCGGCCACGGCTCACGGGCCCAGCCGCTCCGCGGCACGTGGGATCCTCCCAGACGGGGGCACGAACTCGGTTCCCCTGCATCGGCAGGCGGACGCGCAACCACTGCGCCACCAGGGAAGCCCATCTTGAGGCATTTTTATGTTTGCTTTCAATCTTTGTAAGAATTCTAACGCCTATGTTATCTTGATGTTGATACCTATGGATTGTCTTTTTCATTCAGTTTGAGATCTTCCTGGTTCTTGATATAATGAGCAATTTATTATTGCAACCTGGAAATTTGTGGTATTATATTATGAGGTTTTCGTAGTTATTTAAGTCTTATGTGTTAGCTGTCTTCATCTCATACCACCCCAGAACTGGAAGGAGGGGGCTTCCTCACTACTGCCAGGTAGGAATAGAAGTGCAAGCGTTACTGACCCTTTCAAGTCGGGCCCCAGCAAGGGTCCTCCTGCCTGGTGTCACTGTGCCAATAGAATGAGACTGAGTTGGGTTCAGGAGCAAAGGAAAGCTTTACTCCCTGATCAAAGAACGGAGAGGTGCGAGCTCCCGCTCTGGAGCACACGCTCTCCTGATAGAATGTGGGCGGGGCTGCTTTATAGGGTTCTCGCAGTAGGGAGGGGGCGGGGTTATGCAGCGCAGGCGCAGCCCAGCCGTCACGCCCCAGATCCAGAGCCGGGCGCGGCGTCTCTGCACGCGGTCCCTGAGCTGAGCGTCCTGCAGCCCTTTCTCTGGAGGAACTACGGTCTGAAGTGCCTGGTGCGAGGCCTCCGCATGTGAGTCGGTGCGACTAGACTCAGCACAAAGGAAAAGAAAAAAAAAGGTTAGTCTTTATTTTATTACCCAGATTCTATTTTTATTTTCCGGGAGTTGTGAATGGGCTTTGCTGGTGACGAATCCCTCCTCCGCCTTTTGTCCTGCTCCTCATTGTTGAGGGCACTGAGGGTCTCGGGTGCATCTTCTGTAACTGCTTCCTGCTGAGTGTGGGCATGGTCCTGCAGCCACCGTGAGGTCTCTTTGGTGGCCCCAGGCTTCGGCCCTGATCATCTCCCTGAGCGATCCCCATTTGTCTAACCTCTTGGAGACAGAGGACCCCGGAGAGTTTAAGATACGTGCCCAAATATCAGCAAGAGAATAATGGTCACCTGTCAAATTTTCCTGACAAGGCAGGGCTCCAGGTCTTTGGTCCCGATGCAGAGGCTCACTGCCGGGCCTGAGTGTACGTGGTCGAACTTTGGTTGTTTTTCAGGAGAGAAGCTGCAGGTCAGAGAGTGGTTCGCACGAGTAGTCAAGGGGGCTGTGGCCCCAGGTTTTCTCTCCAGAGTTTGGGTCTCGGGGGCCTCTTCCCTCGAGTGCAGTGTCCCCTGCTACTTCTGGGCAGAGCAGGGGGTGAGGGTCACCAAGCAGGGTCCGTTCCACTTAGGGGTGAGCTGGGGTGGCAGGCTGCCAGTTTTCCAGGTTTTTAGATGCACTCAGGCTCCTGGCTGGAAGGGGTTGGGGGCCGGGTCAGTGGGTGCAGGCAGCACCTGGTCGCCATATTCCGTGAGAGCTTTCCCGGTTTCTCCTGCCTGGAGGGCACACTTGGGCTGTTCCATTTTAGGGGGGCTAAGGTGTCCCTTCTCTTCAGCTTGGGGAATGGGTCTGCCATACAGGAATTCAAGGGCACTTAACTTATCCCTTGGGGCCAACCGCATGTGGTGCAGGGCAGTCGGAGTTCCCTGACATAGCTTGGCTAAGGCCCGTTTGAAGGTCTGATTGGATCTATTTCCTCCATTGATTGGGGTCTCCAGGCTGCATGCAGGGTCTATTTTATGCCCAGGGCACTTGAGACATTATCGTGTTGTACGAATCCTGGGAGCCCAGACCTGGGGATTATTTCTCTTCAGTTCTGGCAGGGAATGCTTCTGTCTAACCCAGAAAATGTGTTTACTAGCACCAAGAGACACCTGAAGTTGCCAGCTGCCCTCAGCATGACAGTGAAATCAATGCGCCAGTCTTCTCCAGGATATGTCCCTCTGGTCTGAATGGTCCTTATCTGGGGGCTTTGGTCGGGGGGATCAGGTGTTAGGGTTGTTCATTGTGCAGATAGGGCCTGTCTCAACTATCCAACTGATGATACTTTTCATGCCAGGAGTTACCATGACCCCAACTAACCAATTATATAGGGCTTCCCTCCTGTAGTGAGTTCTTTGATGAGCCTCCCTAATGGCTTGACAAGCTGCAGTTGGGGAAAGAAGTACTGCCCGTGTTCATTAACTAGCCCTCCAAGGCTTCCTAGATCTCTGTTGAAGTAGCTAAATCTGGGAGGGTCAGGACAGGGGCCTGAAGTAATTGCTTTTGTATTTCTTGAAATGCCTCTTCCTATTCTTCATTCCATTCAAAAGGATCATCATCCTTCCCTTTCAGCATTTCATGTAGAGGCCCAGCTATTAGACTATGGCTAGGGATCCAGATGCAGCAAAACCCAGCCCCCCCACCGGGAAACCCCTAAGCTGTCCTCTAGTTCTAGGAGGGACGAGGCTGCAAACGCTTCTTCCCTTTCCTGGGGTAGGCTTCCCTGACCTTCTGTGAGAATGAAGCCCAGGTAGGTGACTCTAGCTTGTGAAATTTGAGCCCTTTTCTTGGACACTTTATATCCCCTTTATTGGCTAGGTGGCTCAGGGTGGTTACAGTATTTTTTCAGAGGCCTCCTTAGTAGGCCTGGTGATCAGAATGGTGGGTTCTCCCCTCCAGATGTGATCTTTTAGGCCTTTAGCTGTATCCCCAAAGATGCTGGGGGAAGTTTTGAGTTCTTGGGGCACGACTGTCCAGAAGTATTGTTTTTGTTGCGTGTTTGGGCCCTGCCGCTCAAAAGCAAAAATTCCTTGTGGCTTTGGGGCTAATGGAATACAGAAGAAGGTGTCTTTCAAATCTAATACAGAATATTAGGTCCTGGTGGACACAGAGTAGCCAGCAGGGTGTAGGGTTTAGGGACCACTGGACGTGCATCCTCAGAGGCTTCATTACTGCCCTGAGGTCCTGTACCATCCGGTATTCCCCACTGGGTTTCTTTATGGGGAGAGTGGGGTATTACAGGCTGACTGGATCAACTAATAATGCCCTGGTCAGTTAGGTCCTGTATCACGGGGGCAGTGCCCAACAAGGCCTCCTGCTGGAGAGGGTACTGTTTTCTATTGGGCCATGTATGTCTGGTTTTTTGTTTTTTGTTTTTTTTTTTTTTTGCGGTACGCGGGCCTCTCACTCTCGCGGCCTCTCCCGTCGCGGAGCACAGGCTCCGGACGCGCAGGCTCAGCGGCCATGGCTCACGGGCCCAGCCGCTCCGCGGCATGTGGGATCCTCCCGGACCGGGGCGCGAACCCGCGTCCCCTGCATCGGCAGGCGGACTCCCAACCGCTGCGCCAGCAGGGAAACCCTATGTCCGGGTTTTAGATGCCCTGTCACGGGACTGGCTCCTACAGTTCGTCCCACCGGTCCCTGGGCCCAGACCTCAGGATTTACTCTGTCCAGGGAGGTTTGTCCTCAGGCGTTAACATCATCCCCTTGTGCCTTTTGTCTACAGGGACACCAACCTCCAGTTTGTCTCCCGTTAGGTGGACAGCAGCCCCCAATTTATGTTAGATATCTCTTCCCAGCAGGGGTACAGGACATTCGGGGACATACTGGAAGGAATGGGTGAGCGTGTGTTGGTCCAGTTTACACTCTAGTGGCTCTAAGAATGCCCGTTCTTGGGCCTTCCCTGATACCCCATAATTTTACAACTCTTGGGACCCACTTTGCCTGATCTGGTGATCAGATCTGAGTAAGTGGCACTGGTGTCAACTAAGAATATATGCATAGCTTTTGTTGTATTAACCTTCGTACGTGTCATTTTAGGTTCTCTTGATTTGTTCTTAAGAATTCAGGTTACTGTCTGGAGTTGTTTTAGTTCCATATAGCTTTGTGCCCACTCACCTCCTCTACATTGTTATTGGCAAAATCATTACGTTTCTATATGTTACAAGACCAACAATCACTGTATACATATGGTTTTATGCACTTGCTTTTCAAATAATTTAAGAGGAGAAAGGAGAATAAAGATGTATTTTTACTGTATTTTATAATTACATTGTTGCCTTTACCAGTGCTCTGGGTTTTTTCATGTGAATTCAAATTACCCTCTGGGGTCACTTCTTTTAGCCTGAAAAAATTAAGGTGTGTGTGCTAGAAACAAACTCTCTCATTTTTTAAATCCCATAATGTCTTTGTTTTGTCTTCATTTTTTAAAGATAGCTTTGCTGGATATCAGATTCTTGATTGACAGTTTTTTTTTTCTTTGCACTTTGAATATGTTATCCCACTGCTTTCTGGCCTCCACTGTTTCTGATAAGAAGTAAATTGCTAATCTTATTGGATTTCTTACAAGTGGTGAGTTTTTTTTGTTTGTTTGGTTTTTTTTTTTGGTCACATTCAAGATTTTTTCCTTGTATTTGGCTTTCAGCTCTTTTACTGTATATGTCTATTTGTGGATCTCTTTGTGGAATTTGTTGCGCTTCCTGGATGTATAGATTAGTGTTTTTTCAATAAATTAGGAATGTTTTCAACCATTATTTCTTTATATATTTTTTCTTTCTCCCTCTTCTCTTCTGGTACTTCTATTACATGTATGTTGGTGTACTTAATGGTATTCCACATTTCCTGAGGCTCTGTTCATTTTTCTTCATTCTTCTTTTTTCTCTTTGTTCTTTGGATTGCATAATCTCTATCAACCTATCTTCAAGTTTGTTAATTCTTTTTTCTGCAAGAAGTTGGGCAAGAAGTTCTCTAGTTAATTTTTCATTTCAATTATACTTTTCAACTCCAGAATTTTTATTTGGTTCTTTTAAAAATTTTATATCTCTTTATTGATACTAGCTATTTGATGTAACATTATCAGCATACCTTCCTTTATTTTGTAAATCATGGTTTCCACTAGTTCTTTGAATATACTTATAACTACTTTGAAGTCTTCATCTGTTAATCCAACATCTGGTCACTCTCACAGGCAATTTCTGTTGCTTTTTTCCCCCAGTGTATGAGCCGTATTTTCCTATTTCATTGTATATCTCTTACATTTTGTTGGAAATTGGACATTTTAGATAATTTATAATAGCAATTCTGGGTTCTGGTCCCCCCGCAACCACCACCATTTGCTTGATTACTTGTTTAGTGACTAGCTTTTATTTCAGTGATGTCTATTTTACACACACACACAGTGTTAAGCCTTTGGTGTTTCTTCTCAACCAAGGGTGTGCAGCCTTGAGTTTGCCCACAGCCACCTTGGATGGCAGTGCTTTGGCAGGGCTCTTTTTAGCTCTCTTTTCCCCCATCATACGCTGCTGTTAAATGCCACAAATTGTGGGATAATTGCTCTATTGTCTTCAACAATGCCCTGCGGCATCAATTGTTCCAGAGACTAAACCAATCAAACTCTAGCTTCTTTGAAGGAAAAGTTCCTGAAGTCAGTTTTTGATATTTGTTATTATCCTAGGAGAGCTACTCCCAGCTTCCTCTCCCCCCCAATTCTCTCCTGCAAACTAGCAGTCTTCAATTTAGCCTGTATCTTCAACAAATCTACCAGTATCCTCTCAATTATCTTTCACCACAATCTCCACTGTTTTTGAGTGCATCATTAGGCTTGAACTTCTCCATGTTCTGTCGCAAACAAAGTCAGGTTCTTTGGGAAGAGATTAGGAGGTATCTATTTTATGTCCTGCTTCTTCCTCCAGGAAAAGTCTCTGAGCCCAGTGTGCAAGGAGGGGGCATGGTGGGTGGTTCCCTGACAGTGATGATGAGGATGTGGGCAAGGATCTTTCGTTTTTGAAAGATTTTAACTGGGTAAAAAATTCTAGGCTGATGATTGTTTTCTTCTTTCTGTATTTTGAATATAATTTTTCACTGTCTTGTAGCTTCCATTGTTGAGATCTGATTTGAATCTTATCTTTGTTTCTCTGAATGTACTGTCTCTTTTCTTTGGCTGCCTTTAATACAGTTTCTCTGTCTGTTTAAAGCAATGTGATTTTGATGTGCTTTAGTGTGGTTTTCTTCATTTTTTTTAATGTTTGAAACTCATTGAGTTTCTTATGTCCATGCATTTATACTTTCCATTACATCTGGAAAACTTATGGTCATTATTTCTACAAATATTTTTCTGTATCCATCACTGTCTTCAAGAATTCCGATTACAAGTATATTTGGTCACTTCAATTTGTCTCAGAGCTCAATGATGCTTTGTTCCTTTTTTAAAAAATCATATTTCCTGTCGTAGTTCATTTTGAACAGTTTCTATTGCTATGTCTTAAAGTTCATTGATATTTTCTTTTACAGTGTCTAATCTGCCACTAATCTCATCTGATATATTTTTCATCTCAGACATTATAGTTCCATCTCTACTTGATTTGGGTCTTTTTTTATATCTTCTATGCCTCTGCTTAACATGTTCAATCTTTTCTCTAGCTTCATAAACATATGAAATAATATTTATTGTCTTCAGCTATTCTGTCATCTCTGATAGAATCTCTGAATCATTTTCTGGTGATTTATTTTTCTCCTAATGATGGCTTATATTTTTCTGCTTCTTTGTATGTCTGCTAATTTTTGATTGGGTACCAGACATTGTGAATTTTGCCTGGTGGGGCTATTTATTTTGTAGTCCTGTAATCATTCTTAAACTTTGTTCTAGAGTGCAGTTAAATTGCTTGGAAACCAGCATCTGTTGTCTCTTCTATTCTATCTGTCTATCTGTCTATGTATGTATTTATTTATTTATTGCTGCATTGGGTCTTCGTTGCTGTGAGCAGGCTTTCTCTAGTTGCGGTCAGAGGGGACCACTCTTCATTGCGGTGCATGGGCTTCTCATTGTGGTGGCTTCTCTTGTTGCGGAGCACTGGCTCTAGGCATGCGGGCTTCAGTAGTTGTGGCACGTGGGCTCAGTAGTTGTGGCTCATGGGCTCTAGAGCACAGGCTCAGTAGTTGTGGCACATGGGCTTAGTTGCTCCGCGGCATGTAGGATCTTCCCAGACCAGGGCTCGAACCCGTGTCCTCTGCACTGGCAGGCAGATTCTTAATCACTGCGCCACTAGGGTAGCCCATCTCTTGTATTTTTTTTTTTTTTTTTTTTTTTTGTGGTATGGGGGCCTCCCTCTGCTGCGGCCTCTCCCGGTGCGGAGCACAGGCTCCAGACGCGCAGGCCCAGCGGCCATGGCCCACGGGCCCAGCCGCTCCGCGGCATGTGGGATCCTCCCAGACCGGGGCGCGAACCCGGTTCCCCTGCATCGGCAGGCGGACGCGCAACCACTGCGCCACCAGGGAAGCCCCCATCTCTTGTATTCTTGATGATAGCCATTCTTACAGGTGTGAAGTAATATTTCATTGTAGTTTGGATTTGCATTTCCCTGATGCTTAGTGATGTTGAGCATCTTTTCATGTAGGAGTTTTATAATATCAGGTCTTATGTCTTATGGTCTTATAGTCTTTGATCCAGTTCAAGTTCATTTTTGTGAGTGGTAGGGGTCCAGTGTCATCACTCTGCATATGTCTATCCAGTTTTTCCAACACCATTTGTTGAAGAGACTCTCCTTTCCCCTCTTGGCTCCCTTGTCAACTATTAGTTGGCTATGAGCAGGGGTTCAATTCTAGGCTTTCTATTCTGTTCCATTGATCTATGTGTCTATTTTGTGCCGCTACCATACTGTTTTGATTACTGTAGCTTTACCGTATAGTTTGAAACTAGTAGGTGTGATACCTATAGCTTTGTTCTTTTCCCTTAGGACTCCTTTGCTATTTAGGGTTTTTTGTGGTTCCATATAAATTTTAGGATTTTTTTTTCCTGTAAAGAATTCCGTTGGTATTTTGGTGGTATTGAACCCATAGATGGCTAAGGTTAGTATGGACATTTTAACAATATCAACTCCATAACAATATCCATAAACACAGGATGTCTTTCCATTTGTTTTCTTCAATTTCTTTCACCGACGTCTTGTACTTTTTAATGTACAGATCTTTCGCTTCCTTGATTAAATTTATTCTTAAGTATTTTATTATTTTTCATGCTATTGTAAGTGGGATAGTTTTCTTTATTTCTTTTTCAGATGTTTCATCCTGAGTATATAGAAATACGCTCTAATTTCTGTATGTTGTCTCTGTATCCTGCAACTTATCCAAAATTTTTTTATTAGTTTCAACAGTTTTTTGGTTGAGCCTTTGGGATTTTCTATATACAGAATAATATCATCTGCAAATAGCAACAGTTTTACTTCTCCCTTTCCAATTTGGTTTCATTTTATTGCTTTGTCTTGCTTATTTGCTCTAGCTAGGACTTCAAGTACTATATTGAATAAGAATGGTGATAGTGGGCATTCTTGTCTTGTTCCTGATCTTAGAGGAAAAGGTTTCCATTTTTCTCCATTGAATATGATGTTTACTGCTGTCAGTTTGATAGGTATAGTTCCAGATGGTTTTCTAGGTACATAAACTAACACACACACACACACACACACACACACACACACACACACACACACACTGTCTCTCTCTCTCAAGAGTAACACACAAATGGGATCATATTTTGCTTAAAGTGCTGCAGCTTGCTTTTTTCACATAACATTTTGTCATTTCCATAACGATGCACATATATCTATTTAATTCCTTTATTTAAAATAATTTTCAAAACAGTGTACATGGTTTGAATTTCAAAAAGGTACAGTTAAAAAGGAGGCCTGCCTTCTACTCCAGTCCCCCCACTCGGCTTACAGTTTCTTGAGTATGGTCATGTCCAAAGATATTCTATGCCTATGTAATGATGTTCCATTTTCTTACACAAACTATAACATACTACACACCGTTCTGTATTTTTCTATTTTTCACTTAATCTATCTAGGAGCTTCTTATTCTTTTATTTTAACACTTGCGTAGTTGTATTAGCTAAGGTTCTTTGGTTGCAAGCAGTAGAAACTTACACAGTGAATTAAAGTCAAAGGGAATTTTTTTGAAGGACAGTGGCAAACAGCTTCAGAGCCAGACTTTGAGAAAGACAGGATGAGGGTTCTTTGGGGAGCTTGGAAGCAGGAACACAGGACCATCCAATGACTTCAGCTCCACCTGCCCTCTCTCTGTAGGTTTCTGTTCAGAATCTATTAGCCTAGTCTGCACCTTCTTTGGTCAGGTCCCCTGCTTGGATGAATCTTTTTTTGGCTTCAGAGTTGAAGTAGTCTGTTTGACTGGCACAGCCTGGCTCATGTGACCACCCCAATTTGGGGGTGCATGTATCTTTTCGAATTAGAGTTTTCGTCTTTTCAGATATATGCCCAGGAGTGGGATTGCTAGATCATATGGTAAATCTATTTTTAGTTTTTAAAGGAACCTCCAGACCGTGGGTGCACCAATTTACATTCCCACCAACAGTGTAGGAGGGTTCCCTATTCTCCACACCCTCTCCAGCATTTATTATTTGTAGACTTTTTGATGATGGCCATTCTGACCAGTGTGAGGTGATACCTCATTGTAGTTTTGATTTGCATTTCTCTAATAATTTTGCCAATTGTTTTTTATTATTAATTTATTTTATTGAAGTATAGATGATTTACAGTGTTGTGTTAATTTCTGCTGTACAGCAGTGTTTCAGTTTTATATATATATTCTTTTTCATATTCTTTTCCATTGTGGTTTATCACAGGATATTGAATATAGCTCCCTGTGCTATACAGTATGACCTTGTTGTTTATCCATTCTCTATATATTAATTTGTGTCTGCTAATCCCTAACTCCCAATCCATCCCTCCCCCACCTCCCCTCCTTCTTGGCAACCACCAAGTCTGTTCTCCATGTCTGTGAGTCTGTTTCGTAGATGAGTTCATTTGTGTCATATGTTAGATTACACATAGAAGTGATATCATATGGTATTTGTCTTTCTCTTTCTGACTTAATTCACTTAGTATGATCATCTCTAGATCCATCCATGTTGCTGCAAATGGCATTATTTCATTCTTTTTATGGCTGAGTAGTATTCCATTGTTTATATGTACCACATCTTCTTTATCCATTCATCTGTCAATGGACATTTAGGTTGTTTCCATGTCTTGGCTATTGTGAATAGTGCTGCTATGAACATAAGGGTGCATGTGTCTTTTCGAATTATAGTTTTGTCTGGATGTATGCCCAGGAGTGGGATTGCTGGATCATAGGGCAACTCTGTTTTTCATTTTTTGAGGACCCTCCATACTGTTTTCCATAGTCACTGCACTAATTTACATTCCCACCAACAGTTGTAGGAGGGTTCCCTTTTCTCCACACCTTCTCCAGCATTTATTATTTGTAGACTTTTTGATGATGGCCATTGTGACCGGTATTAGGTGGTACCTCATTGTAGTTTTGATTTGCATTTCTCTAATTTGCTAATTGTTTTTTGAGAGTATTTGTATCACCATACTTGTCAGCAGAATTACTTAAAAAAAAAAACCCTGCTAATTTAAAAGGTGAAAAAAATCATTTTAATTTGCATTTTTGTCTGTTTTTTAGATGTTTTTTTGGTATATTCATTGGATGTTTGTATTTTCTGTGACTATTTTATCTTTTGCCAAAATTTTATTGTGTTCCTAGTGTGTTTCTAATAGTTTTACATGAGCTGGTTTTATATATATATATAAATATTTATAGTTTTGAAACACATACATATTTTTAAATTCATTATATATATACATAGTTTTAGAACTTAACAAAATGGAAAACTTTTCCTAAAAAATGAAAATGAAAGCATCTTTGCTGTTTTGTCCTGATGAACAACCACCAATACTTCTCATATGGAAGATTGAAATACAGGCATGGCCAAGATATTTTTGAGAAGTAAATCTCGTGCTGCACAAATACTCTCCACCTTTGAATTTGGAAGACATGAACGTGGCCCAGCAGAGTCTGAGGACAGGAGTTAAACTGCTCCAGTCTGGGCCCAGCATGTGCTTGTCATATGTGCTTGGTTCTCTAAGTGTTTACTGAATGAGTGAGTGAGTGAGTGAGTGAGTGATGCTTTGTTTTTTATGTAGGCTATAGGATTAAAAACCTGAGACTCCCCTGGTGGTGCAGTGGTTAAGAATCTGCCTGCCAAAGCAGGGGACACGGGTTCGAGCCCTGGTCCGGGAAGATCCCACATCCCACGTGCCACGGAGCAACTAAGCCCGTGAGCTACAACTACTGAGCCTGCACTCTAGAGCCCGAGAGCCACAACTACTGAGTCTGGGTGCCTGGAGCCCGTGCTCCGCAACAAGAGAAGCCACCGCAATGAGAAGCCTGTGCACCACAATGAAGAGCAGCCCCCGCTCGCCACAACTAGAGAAAGCCCGTGCACAGCAACGAAGACCATACGCAGCCAAAAAAATAAATAAATAAATTTATTTTTTTAAAAAAAGACTATAGGATAGGGACTTCCCTGGTGGTCCACTGGTTAAGACTCTGGGCTCCCAAAGCGGGGGGCCTGGGTTCGATCCCTGGTCGGGGAACTAGATCCCACATGCCGCAACTAAATATCCCTCATGCTGCAACTAAAAAAAAGATCCTGCATGCCGCAACAAAGATTCCACTCGCGGCATCAAAGATCCTGTGTGGGCAACTAAGACCCAGGGTAGGTAGGTGGGTAGGTAAGGTAGGTAGGTAAGGTAGGTAGGTAGGTAGGTAGATAGATAGATTTAAAAAAAAAAAACAAAACCCTGTAGGATTGAAAACCAGTCTTGCTGTTTTTCCTTTGTAAACTGACATCGAACTTTGAAAGACTACCCATCCGACTGATGGATCTATAATCTGGAGTAAATAGAGGTTCATAATTGGACAGTGTATACTAGTTCATTTTGAGAGGACTATGCCTAAGGAATTAATGAGAAAAAACAATTTGGGAGAGACAGGGGACCACTGCTGTGGCCAGGCTGTACATTCACCTGGTGGAGAAACATCTTCCTCCAGTATTTTATAAAATATGTTCTATCTGGAGTTGATGTCTCACTTAGGAAATTTTTATAAGTTATATAAGCCAGCAGTGGAAATACAGGGCTAAATAGATGGGAGAAATTGCTCATGTAATCAACTATTAATAATGCTCTTAAATCTGTGTTTATTATTGGGCCTTTTCATAATGCCCAGGGCCTTCTACTGAGATTTATGGCATGGCAACCCAAATAAAAATTATTTATTTATAAAATCCCTCTGAATTCTACTTGCTATGTTGTCGCGCCAGTTTAATGTACATTAATTAATTAACTTACTTTTTAAAATGTGTTCCTGTGTGTGTGAGTGCCTGCTTCTTGGCATTGTTTTCCACGCTGAGAACAAGAGTTTCCATTCGGCAGACTCTCCTTCTCATTCTCTATACTCGGATGAGCCATGTGGCAGGGCTCAATCTATGATCTGTAGACATGCCTTTCCAAGGCCTAAGGTAGAGGCAGAGGCAGTGTACTTTCCTTGGACCATAGGATGTTGTTCATAGTACCACAGAGACCTTGACTCTAAGACTTTTTTTTTTTTTTAATTTATTTTTGGCTGCGTTGGGTCTTCGTTGCTGCACGCGGGCTTTCTCTAGTTGCAGTGAGCGGGGGCTACTCTTCGTTGCAGTGCGTGGGCTTCTCATTGCGGTGGCTTCTCTTGTTGCAGAGCAGGGGCTCTAGGCTCACGGGCTTCAGTAGTTGTGGCACGCGGACTCAGTAGTTGTGGCTCGCAGGCTCTAGAGCGCAGGCTCAGTAGTTGTGGCGCACGGGATTAGTTGCTCCACAGCAGCCCCTCTAAGACTTTTTTTTTTTTTTTTTTGTGGTATGCGGGCCTCCCCCTGCCGTGGCCTCTCCCGCCGCGGAGCAAAGGCTCCGGACGCGTAGGCCCAGCGGCCACGGCTCACGGGCCCAGCCGCTCCGCGGCACGTGGGATCCTCCCGGACCGGGGCGCGAACCCAGCTTCCCTGCATCGGCAGGCGGACGCGCAACCACTGCGCCACCAGGGAAGCCCCTCTAAGACTTTTTAACTCCCAAATCTTGCTATTCTTGTGGGTGGAAAAAAGACGAGGTTAAATGTGAAGTAACCTAAAATATGTGCTTCACGTGGAGAGTTTAGTGTCCCCTCGTTATAGTCTGTCGGCTGCTGTTTAACCGCGGAAGCACGGAAGGGTAAGAGTTTTTCCCTTGGATTTAGACGCCTGTCTAAACTGGCCCACAGAGATGCTGCACAGGGCTTCTGCATTCAGATCTCCTCGGGAGTAAATTTTAACCAGTGAAATGCATTGGTTATAAAAGTTCTTTAGGCTCTTAAACTGGGAATCCTTGGGACATAAGTGCGTTGAGACATCCCAGTCCTGTGTTTTGAGGGAGCTGAGTTTGGATCCAGTTCAGCATAAGGTAGAAGGAAGAATATAGGTTTTTGATTCAGGCAGTCCTGGCTTCCAGTAAGATTTCTGCCACTTCCGTGACCCTGGGCAAACTTTAAACCTCTCCTCGGTTTCCTTATTTGTAATGGGAGTGGTGGCATCTTCTTCATAGGGTTGTAAGATAACCACGTGGACACGGGGTTTTAGAAGGCGTATCTTAACTTTCTCACCATGCACACACAAAATGGTAACGCAGGTAAAGACTGTGTTAACCAAGCTTATTGTGGTAATCACTTTGCAATATGTACTTCTATCAAATCATCATATTGTATACCTTAAATGTACACAGCGTTATATATCAAATACTGGATATCTCAATCAAGCTGGGGAAAAAGGGCCTCACAGTGTTTGCCCATAGGTGACAGACAATGAATGTTGTTGTCCACGCAGGTTCCCGTATAGCCCGCAATACCTTGTGGGTTTACTACTCCTTAGGAAAGTGGCTAGGCTTCACTTTATCTGAGGTTCACCTCAGGTAATGTCTATTCAACGAGCACTGATTACCTACCAGATATTCTTTATGATCCAAAGACAGTGGCAAGACTTCTAGCAGTGACAGATATTATGTAATAATATAAACATGTAAAGGCCACGTTAAGTCACATCAGCAATCAATGACAGAATGGTAAATTCCACCTAGTAGATCTGAGGCAGATCTATCCATCCCTCGCCCCCCCATCCCCCCAAAAAATCACAGAGAAATTAAATACTCCATGGCCACCTTCCAGAATCAGGCCTGAGGAGACGTCCTCAGTACGTAGCCTACTCTCGGGAAAACTACCCACCCTGACTCTCTCTCCCTCCACGTATGCGCTGTTCAGAAAGACTGGCCACCAGCAGGTGACGGGACATGGCAGAGACCGTGGCTTCTCATTTACTTCCTTGGAGATGATGTTTTCTAAAATGAGGTAAAACAGAAAACGAATTCTGCTAGGTTGCACGTAGGTTTAACTCCTGCTACTTTCTAGTGGAAGCATGCAATGCAGTTCCTAAGCTTAGGGCCAAACATGCACTTCTGTTTCTACTTGTTTCAAAACCAGAGACTCAACGCAAACATCTTATTTTATTTTATTTACTTTTTTATTTTTGGCCGTACCGTGTGGCATGTGGAATCTTAGTTCCCCGACCAGGGATCGAACCTGGGCCCCCTGCAGTGGAAGTGGAGTCCTAACCACTGGACCGCCAGGGAAGTCCCAGTGCAAACATCCTAGTTTGCAGATGAGGAGGATGCCGTGCAGAGAAGTGGCCCAGACGAGGCCCCACAGTGAGCCAATGGCAGAGGCGGGCTGAGATTCAATCCCCTCCACCTTCTGTCCTGGGCTGGATGATCTCTTAGTACGGTGCTGCCGCGCCCGTGTGTTCCCCGCAGAAGCAGGAGGTGGCTGGGTTTGCAGCTCAGGACCGGCCCCTCCCTGACATCTACTGTGTACATATGGAACACAGATGGATAATTTGCTCTTGACATTTAAACACAGGAAACCATGGCTGCTTGTGATGAAAGTTTTAAAGATTCTAATAAAAATTTCACAAGTGGGACAGTGGTTTTTAAAGGGAAAATGGTTTTGTGGAACACTTGTCCTTTAACACGATTGTCTGAGAAAGGTAAGTGTGATGAGGCTAAAGCGCTTCCTTTACTTCTGCGTGGAAGAATATGCTCATTATAATCAACCCCTTTTTTTAAGAATAATGAGCTTGCCAGTTTGCTGTGAACACAGAGTACACAGACAAATGATACAGTCCAGTTTTATTTTACTTAATTAGAACAAGAATGTTTTAAAAGCACAACTCTGTGCTGTTTCTAATAGATATTTATTATTATTATTTATTTATTTTTTTTGGCGGTACGCGGGCCTCTCGCTTCTGTGGCCTCTCCCGTTGCGGAGCACAGGCTCCGGACGCGCAGGCTCAGCGGCCGTGGCTCACGGGCCCAGCCGCTCCGCGGCACGTGGGACCCTCCCGGACCGGGGCACGAACCCGCGTCCCCTGCGTCGGCAGGCGGACTCTCAACCACTGCGCCACCAGGGAAGCCCCTAATAGATATTTAAATACAAACCATTTCAAATTTAGCACAAGTGATACAGGCTAATGCGTAACTGGATTTGGATTACAGTCATATGAGCCAAATGATTCCTCTTGAATGTCTGAAAGGAAAGGGTGTTTGTACGAAGGCATGGGGTGAGGCCGGGGTCTGGGGGAGAGGGGCGCACAGAGTGGGCAAGCACTGGGCTTGTGCCCCTAAGCTTTCGGCTCCCAGCAGACCGAGCAGTTGTGGCAGAGCAGCTGGTGGGGAGGGGCGGGGAGCAATACACGTCCCGTCCAACACCCCAAAGCTAGCTTTGCGGATGTGCTTCTTTGTAGCGCTTAGAAAGGGTTTGTTTCTCGGCTGCCAGGAAGCAGGGAGTGGGGCTGCGTTGAGTGATTATCTGGGCGCAACCAGGCATAAGCTCAGATGCTCTGGAAGATTGGGGGGGGTATGGACAGAGAGATTCTTCTTAGATTCTTCTTCCTTTTGTGGATGGGGGAAGAGGGTGCTTGGTGACATTTTCCTGAGAATGCAAGGAAGAATACAAGTTTGAAAGGTTTCTAATTGTATGTGAGAACACAGCCACACCGATATTGAAAAAACAAAAAAAGGCATGGTAAACACACTTTTATTTAAAATTCAGATTTCTGAAACAACTATACTAAGAGCGGCATCGTAGGTCTTCAGCTAGATAAGACATAGCACGAAAATAATGTTCACTTTAACTTTTGAAGGTTCTTTTAAAAGCACCACTTAAAATGTACATATCCCCCCCCCCAAAATTAAATGCAGAAAAACTGTTCTCTCTCGGGAATGAGTTTGAGAATGCACAAGGAAGCCACAGAGACAATTTTTTAACCTCTGGTTATTGACAGGGAGCACTAAATTCAAGAGGATTTGGAGATTTTCCTACATTGTTCACTTAAAGGACCACAGGTGCAGCGCTATCAGAGTTTCTTGGTAAATTTCTAGCCCTTTTCATAAATATGGTTACTGGCCAGATTTCTAAAACTTAAAAATTTGTCACCCAAAAAAGTAAAGTATAGGATTTACAAGTATTTCATTTTTTGAGAAATTTTGAGAAAGGACCACAAGTGCAGCACACCAAAAAGTAAGTGGAACTAGTTTTAATAATCTCTGAAAACTGTTAAGTTCTAGATTTATTTTGAAACCAACTTCCAAACAAGATAGAATAAAATCAATACATATGTATACTACACCGCTGAAGCAGCTTAAACTTGCCAAGACATCTTCAGAGCGTTCCCTTTGAACTCCTTCCTTGGAGCCTCGGGTGATCTTCCGCTGTCACAACAGCGGCCCTGCTGGAAGATCCCTCTTGGGTGTTTGCGCTGCCAGCGCGGCCCGTCCTCAGCCCCGTCTCTGCACCAGCCCAGGCCCGGGTGCTGGGACGCCCGCGCTCGCCCCGCGTCCCTGCCTCACCGCTTGCTGGATCGCTTCTGGGACTTCTCTGGGCTGCCCCGCTTCCCCGGCGGAGAATGACGGGCAGGGCCTCGAGCGTGGACGCTGTGCTTGTACGGGTGGGTTCTGTGCTTCTGCCGGCTTTCCTCCTTCTGGTCCTGGCTTTTCGCAGGTTCCTTACTGCCCTCTTTTTGTTCGTGGTCTTGCTCTTTCTGGGAGGGCAGTGTGTTCTTAATTGTGTTAATTAGAAATCTCTTATTTGTACCAGCAAGAGGACACTTCATCCTGGGGAAAGAAACAATCACAAATCAAACACTCAGTCCAAAGCTGAACCCTCCGATCATGGCAAATGCCAAAGAACTCTGCTTGCACGGAACTGAGTTTCTGAATGTGTTCAGCTTTCCTTGCATGCCACCTAGTGTAAAGTCTGAGCACAAGGGGAAAACCCAAGACGCTTGGAATTCTGGAGACAGACTGGCTGGACCTTATCTGAAGACTTTAACCCCTTCTTCCTTGTTGGGACTGACTTTCCCAACAAGTACCACAATGTTATGTATAGGTGTTGACCACAGCCCAAATTACCTGAGTCATTTAATAGTATCTCCTTATACCATAAATGCCTGATTTGACTAGAATCTGCATTTTTAGTTAAATTTATGGTGGCTTGTTTTTAAATATCCAAGAAGAAGGATCAGTCCCTCCCTAAGGAACAAAAAAAGTGTACCTTGCTATATCTTGAATACTGGAGCTACATGATGTACTCTAGAAATAAAAATATCTAAAGAATCTATCTATTAAATGCGATAATCACCTTTTACCCTCTAAAAAACTTAAAGTTTCTATTTCAGGACTTTCTGTTTCAGAGTCTGTGCTCTGTCCCGGAGCACTGTTCACACATCTACCCTCTGGGTGAATTTCTGTGCAGTGTACATTTCAGGGGCTCCCTGAGTCAAGTTCACCCAGGAGGAAGGATGTAACTGGTTAAATCCTTAATTTACATGTCTAGGTATATTTATATACTCAGTATTTGTTTTATTTTTCGGGTGTAGTAAACCTTTCATTTTAGAAAAGAACACCCCACACAGATGAAAACCTGAATACTTCTCTTGGCCTTGAGCCAAGGAGGAAGCTGATCCGTCCAAATCGTGTTACTCAGGGTGGCTGGTAGTAAACAAAACTGAATGTCGTATCCCATAATCTCCATCTTTGTATCGAACTTTGATTCAAGGAGAATCCCACGCAGTACCTCAAAAGCAGCCCACCAGCAGCCCCACTGCAGTGATCTTCTCGTGGAAGAGAAATGTTAAGGGGTCACCAGCCAAGTGTCCCTGTTACGGAGGTCAGGCCACCTCAGGCAACCAGAATGGCACTGAATCTGTGAGTAAAAGGAGGAGGAGAAAAAGAAACGAAAATGGCTCCTGCTGCCAATAAGCAGCTCTTGAGGCCGCGTGGAGAGAAAGTACCCGCGAGGTCTCAGGAGCGTGTGTGCGCGCGGGTGCCGGCGTGCTTGCCGCTCGGGCTGCGGGGAGTGGAAATGAGCGTCACTGAGGCGGAGAAGGGGCCGCAGGAGGCCGCAGAGGCGCTGGGGGCGGCACCGGAGCTCTGGGTTTTTCTTTTATTGCTGGAGTCCAGGAGCCACAGTGATGAGGAGCAAGGAAGAAAGGCAACAACAGAGAGCGAAGAAACCCCACGGTTCTGCGTGTGAGGCCGGGGGAGGCTGAGCTTCCGGAAAAGCACGCCAGCATGAGGCTCCTCGGGCCCCAAGGCACGGCCGTGTGTACCTCCCAGAGGTACAGGATCGGGACACCTGTGCAGTTAGGAGGGACGGCCGGGCTCTGCCCTCAGTGACTTTACAGGATTCTCAGTGCATCCAGGCACCGACTGGCTGGCGACACCTGGACCACCGCATTTGCAAGCTCACAAAGATTCAGAAGAGCACGACACACGCGTGTGTTACACAGCAGCACAACTCCGCCAGCCTGCGGGAAGGGACTGCCCTTCAGTGCGGAACGCAGAGAGCCCAGGTGCCCCTCTTTGCCAGCTGCGGCCAGGGCTTACTGTAGGAGCTAATCGTGTTCATGAGCAACGGAGCACCCATCTCTCTCGGATAGGGCGGACTGGAAACGGCTGGTGCAAAACAGCCAGCGACAGAAGAATTCTGGGGCCTTTTCAGCGCAGTGGGTCGTCAGTGCTGGTAAAACTGGTCAGTTCTTGTCTGGATCGAACAAAGAAAGAAGGTGATTACTGCCAGATGGGACAGTAACCCAAGATACTAAAACCTTTGGAAACGGCTGGCGCATTCAACTGCGTTTTGCCAGCTTCCACGTGAGATCATCTCCAGCGCCACGTGCTTGCCTGAGATGCACAAAGCTGCTCCTGGGCTGGAGACCGGCAGCGTTCATGCTGTGAGTGGGGGCCGCGTCGGAGGAGGCATCCCTAGCTCCCCGCTGCTCGTGTAACCCGCCGACTCAACACAGGGACCAGAAGAGCTAGCGTAGAATGAGGTGGCGTTCTGGAACAAAGTCCACAAGAAAACCGGCCTTTACGTCGCTTTTTCACATCGAAGATGCGAGCTCTAATGCTGGTTGTGCCTAGGTTGTGTCCACCTTCAAGGTAAAAAGTCAAGCATGGCTTGGAGAGAACTTGGTTTACTTGGGTGGGGGGAGGAGTGGGGGGGGGGGTATGAAAGCGACTCCCCCAGATACGCCAGGACACATTTTAGAAATGGTGACAAGTGCTCACCCATACTCCACTGATAAATGAGGCAGGACAACGAGACTGGGGGGCCGGGGGCGGGGAGCAGCTGAGGGCAGATGTGAAGGGACACGTGGCAAATGATTCCATACAAAGAGTGTATAAAACCTGCACTGAATATATTGAAGCATAAGGAGAATAACATCAATGCTGAATGTGAGGAAGTCCCTGGCAGAGAGCGGCTCTGGCCTCTACTGTGGTCATTAATTTTGCGGAATCTCACCGCCAGTTGTCCTACGGCTACAAAGTCATACAACACAGTGTACACACGTGCTCTGCGATCACACTGTCTCTTAGGCCAGACCTTGGGCATGTTAAATAATCTCCCTGTTGTCTCTCATCTATTAAATGGGGACAAGAGTGACTATTTTAGGGGACCGGATGCAGATCAGAGGAGTGAGAATGTGCTCAGAACAATGCCTGACGCGCAGCAAGCACTTAGGAAAGGTTAGCTCAGGGCGCGTCCTAGTCTTCCGACTCGGTTCGCTTTGTGACCGTGGGAAAGTTACTTAATGCCTCTGTGCCTCACTTTTCTATTTGTAAATGGAAGCAATAGAAGTATCCGCCTATTGCAAGCGTCTAATGAGATAATGCATAAAGCACTTAGCACAGGGCCTGGCACACGGTACATCTTCAATAAATGTTACCTATGGGGCTATGATTTCTTATGCATGATTCCAAAATTTGAAAACCAAGTTCTTTTTCTGATACGACAACTCGTTTGGCAGCCAGACCTGGCCTAACCTGACGCTGGGCACTTCTCTCTACTCCGTATCCCGTTGGGGGGAAGCGTTCATAGGCTTCGCTGAGGAAATGATCATGTGTTGAACAAGTACCATTGGGGTGTTTATTGTGCATGCTGTCTGGGCTATAGTACCTATCTAAAATGTGAAAATATCTAAATTTAGAAACTTATCTGGATCCGAGGGCTTTAAACAAGGGATTGTGGACCCCTGTTATTGCTATTCACTCTCCCTTCATGAAAAAGAACATATATAGCACTCAAGTTAATACATCAGGGATTTGTCCATGATGGAAACTCAAGACAGCTAAGTCTCAAATCACCCGGGATAATAAGTTAATCAAGAACAGAGAGGAATGTCTGATGTTTCTCCGTGAAAAAAAAAAAAAATGATTAAAAAACGGAAAGAACCTGAGCCATCAAGAAAAAATGAATAAGATGTTTTACAGAAATGTTCATAAAAATGGTTACAGTTTTAAAGTTTTGGTACTTCAGATGGTTAAACTTCTGTATCTGCAAGTTTCACTTTCCAGGATATCTCAATTCTCCATTGATATCAGAGTCAGTGGGCTACTGGGTAGTACCTCTGAGCTTATAATCTGCATTTCCTAATGGTCTATAGACTCTGTTTGTAGATGGTCCTCGGGTATAAATAACACTGGAGGCTGGAGCAAGTGGGTCATCTTGAAGGTCCTTCCACTTCTGAGTTTCTCCGCGCATGTTCTGTATGTTGGCCCTTCAGAAAGTGACCCTCCTGTCCTTCCTCACGTTAGGAAATTATTTCATTGCTCTCTGTCTCCTTGTTTCTCAGTTCTCTTTTAGTGCCATGTTTTTCTGTATTTGACATGACACAATAAGCTAGCGTTAGACCCTCAACCGTCCTAAAGCCTTCTTTATATCAGCATCGAGGCAAAAGCCTGAGCCCTGCGGCACAGGCACAGGCCTGGCTGCTGGGTGGGTCTGTACCGGCTTTGTCCCTGGCTGCACCCAAGGATGTGGGGTGGGGACCACAGGAGGCTACAGGATGGGCAGCTGCTTTCCTGTGGAACTCTGACCCCAACTCTGTTGACTTTCTCACGCTGGCTAGTTACTTTTGTTTTGGGTTCATTTTTGATTTTAGAAAGTTATACTAGCTCATGTGGGAAGAGCCAGATTTAAGGTGCTAACAACGTAAATGGATATAAACTCGAAACAGCATGAGACTGGTTAAAACTGCTCTAGAAAGTACCCATGACAGCACTGTCAGACTCAAGAGCCGGCATCGTATCCACGTTAAACCTGACAAGTGAAGCGAGTCCCTTCACTTTCAAAGCTGTGAGCCCAGAGGCTGAGATGAAGGGCTCCGCCTGCCACGGGAGAGATTAAGATGGGCCGAGGCCAGGGCTGTAAGCTCTTCAGCCTTCTTTCCCTTTTTCTCGAGTAGGCACACTGTGTAACACTGTGTAAGGTCATTTGCAAAAATGAGGCTCTTTCTCCCCACAGGTATCATACTCAACTTATGAAAACCAGTAAGTTATAAAACAAATCTAGAGAACAGAAGGGGAAAGAAATGCAGTTTCTTTTTCTTTCTGCTTTGCATACTTCTGTCTCTCTGCTGCTGAAGGACAGAGGTAGTGATAGCTAACATTCTGCAGATACAGACCTGCCACGTTTGTGTCTAAAGTAGTTTCATGAATGTGACCCCTCAAATAGGGACACACGACCGCTAGCCAATAAGAACGACAGCGGCATTGCTGACGCTGACGAGCAGTTAGTTCCCTGCGCCCTTACGTCACCAATGCCTCACTTCATCTCTCCGCCGTCTCCCCTCTTACAGATGCCCAAGAGGCAAAGCACCTTATCCAGGCTCCCAAGCTGGAAGGACGTGGAGCTGGGACTGGAACCAGAGTCCGCCTTCCAGCACCATCCCAGCTGGGACAGAAGAAGCAGACAAGAGAAAGGCACCTGCGGAGTAAGCAGATGGCCCAGAGCAGGCAGGGAAGGAAACCGCAGGTGAAAAAGCTGTCAGCGCGCTGGCCGCCGGGGCTGCTCCGTTTGGGACAGACTCCTAGAAGCAGATCTAAGTCGGCTAAGAGCGCTGGCCGTGCAGGAGCCCAGGTGGGTCTGACACAGACGAGGACAAAGGCACCGAGCTCCCTGCACACACGTGACTTGGAGATTTGTGAAGTACATCAGGCTGTGGGAAACTGTGGTTCCTCTTCTTCTGTTTAGGGAAATAGAACCTTGGGATCGTGGAAGCCGGGATCAGTGCGTTGCGCCCCGATTCATTCCTTTATTCTACGGCCAGAGCCCTTTCCACGCCAGCAAACGGCATTTTATCTTCCATTCTGCACATTGCTTTGCATGATCACGGATGTACGTCTAAAGTAACAGCCACAGAAAGAAGCACAACTACACTTCCAACACTCCAAGGAACCAGGTAATACTTTTGATCTGATGCTGCGGTTGGTTACAGCTCATCTTGTTTAACACGCCACGTTCACCGTAACCACCCACGGCGCCACGGGTTATACTTTGGCAGTCGAATGCTTTAGCCATCTGAGAAGGTCTTTTATAGCGTTGTAATCCCCACAGCGACACCGTTAATCCTTAATTACACTGCGTACAACAGGCCTGAGGCCTGAGGCTTGTTTTCGGTATGCTCCGTCTCCACCACTACACCCAAAAGGAATGAAAAGTCGTTGATTGACATACGTGTACATATATATCTGCGGTATTTATTTTTAAAAATCTGAGAATCTTTCACATGTAAGGCACTATGCTAGGTCCTGCAGCAAAAATAAATACCAGGCTACCTGTCTGTGTTGACGCTGTTTAGGAGACGGCCAGGAGGAACAGAAGGTGTGACCAGGCGAGGATCAGAGGCGGGGGTGTGAGTAGCGGGGCCCTGGGATGGACAGGGCATGATCCCTGGCCCCCTGCCCCCTCTGCAGGACAGGTCGTTTCTGTAGCCGTGTAAGCAACGAGAGCTCATTCAGGGCTCCGTGATCCACTTTCATAAGCAGGCAGGAAGGGGATGTGAACGTGGGAAGCAGGGGCAGGACCCACGGCGCTGTGTGCTGACAGTAACCGCAGAAGGGGGGCTCTGGACAAGGAGGATCCGTGCTGGTCCCATCAGCAGTTAACCAGGACTTAGGAAACCTCTTTGGGCTCCACGTTCTTTAACTGGGAAGTAAAGGCTCTGGATCTCCGCGGCCCTGAAATACTGCCAGGAGCCTCACCCACAAGTCAGTCTGAAACTCGAGCCCTCCCTGCCCTCCCCGCTGGTTCCAGCATGTGGTCTGGTGCTCGGCTGCAGGCTTGTCCGCGTCCACCTGTACCGCTGCCTGTGCCTGGCCTCTTAATATACCGACTGGCACTGAGCGAATGTTCAAACGAATAAAAACACCACGTGCCTCAGTGGAGGCTGGGGCAGTGATTCACTTCCCAATAATCAAAAGCTGATTACGTAAAATGGAAGATGTAGGTGGTGTTCCCCCTTATCACCAGATTGACCCCAAGCCAAACAGAAAAGCACCCAAAACGTCATTCCCCTTAAAACAACTGGGTAAAGAAAACTGAAAAAATCATTTTCTCTCAAATTCAATCTGTGGAAGTTTTTGTACCAAAACATAAGCCTCTCCAACGTATAAGGCTGAAATCATACAGGCCGTAGACTGAAGCATTATACTGGGCAAAGATCAGCTGAAGTGAATGGGACCAGAATAAAAACAGCTTTGTAGACAGTGAAGCTGAGCAAATTTCTGAAATTTGTGCTTATAAATTCCTTTATGTTGACTGAAAGGAAGTCACGTGGGCCAATATTTCAGCTTCTGTGAGGCTTCTATCAAGAACAGCTTCTCAAGAGATTCTTTTGCTGAAATACATCCAAGGAAGTATATAGCACCAAATGGTTTCTTTCTTTACACTAAAAAAATGGCATCCCAGTTGCATTTTCTTTAGTTCAGCAATCTCTTCTGGCAACGGCTCAACTACCTCACTTAAGATCTCTCTCATGCAATATCCAAGAGGAGAAAATAACGTCACTCACTCTAGTTCTGTTTCAAATTTTAAAGCCAACGTGAAGATCTTCTAGATGCTTAGAAACGCAGACCATCGCCCGCTAGTAACTGACCGATTGTCTGCTCCTTTTGGATATCTGTCCACTTGACAGGGACGGGTCTTGGGACTCCTGTGGCTGGCCACCTGGCCACCTGTCTGCTCCTGGGAGGACTGTGGGAGTGCTTCAGTTCTGCAGAGCAGGTTGGTATCATTCTTTTTAATAAATAGGGATTAGCATAGTGTTTTTCACATTTGTGTGCACCTTAGAATCACCTGGGTATCTTTTTAAAACCCCAAAGCTCAGGCCATACCCCTAACTAATAATCTTTGATGGTGGGAAACAAAAATACTTGTATTTTTGGAAGCTCCTCAGATGATTTCAAATGTGCAGGTAAATTTGGGAACCACTGAATTAGCAGTTAAAAGTTTTATTTACACACGTACACACACGTGCGTGCGCACGCACTTATTTAAACAGATGTAGAACCAGGTGTTTCCCTGAAATGAGCAGGATGGGAAAGGTGTTCTTTGTTCCAGCACCGTAGGCAGAAGCAAGTCATGGTTTTCCTTGGACCAGACCTCCCTTCACAGCCCGTCCCCGTTAGGTGTGCTGGACCAAGAGCTGCCTCAAGGAAAAGTTCTGTGAGACTGTTTGAGCTGCAGGGTGACCTAGCTGGGTATTCAGATGTAAGTGAGCGGTCACTTCAAAGAAAACAACTCACAGTATTCACTGCTGACGATAAAGCTGAAGGTTTCAAATGAAAGAAAATTCGACTTTTGGGGAAAGAGTGAAACTTGACATTTTCCCAACACTTAGACGACTTTTCTGATGAGATTAGTGGTGATATTAACAAGTGTGTTTTAAAAATAGTATATAATGAAATGTGTCAACATTTGGAGGAGCTTCATAACTCAGCGAACCAATATTTTCCAGATGACCAGTTCATGATATTACAAAACCATGCATGAGTGGAAGATCCAGTAAAAGTGCAAGGTAGACCAGGGGATTTTATTGTAACAGCATATGAAAAGTCCACATTATTAAAAAGAATGTGAAGAAGCTACCACTTGTTGCGGTTACTTGCAAGTCGTGATGTAGTATAAAAGAATACCACAGTTTTCTGAAAATGCTATTGAAGTACTTCTTCCTTTTCCAAATATGTATCTGTGTGAAATCAGAGTCTCTTCATATACTTCAACCAAAATAACATATTACAACAGATTGACTGCAGAGGCAGATAGGAAAATCCAGGTGTCTTTGATAAGCCAGACATTAAAGAGGTTCGCAAAAATATTAAACAGTGCCACTCTACTGAATAGGTAAATTTTTGCAAACATAGCTATTTCTATAAAAAATATATTATCTACACATGTAACACGTTTATTATTTTTTTTTAATAAATCAATAAATACTTTAAAATTGCTCAGTTTTAATTTCGAATACAGTAAATACCGATAGATATAACCCATGTAAAAAAGTTCTGTGGGGTCCTCAATAATTTTCAAGAGTGTAAAGGATCCTAAAGACCCCAAAATTTGACAACCACTGTTATGAGAGTTGAAAAAAAATAGCAGTGTCAACAGGAATGCTTGCTTGTCTTGTCACCTCATGGGAGAGTGTGAGTTTCCCATCCTGTTCTCCCAGGATCCACCTCTTATAAATCTGGAGCATCTTATTTTGTCTGCCATTTTTTACTCTCTTTTTCAACATCCTTCTCCCGCCCTTCTTGGGAAGACGCTGCTAGTTGCCCCCCAATATCCGTTCTTCCTTTCTTCTGTAGTAAAAGAACCTCAGATTTTATCTGGTACATGACTGACTGAGAAAAAAAGACTGAGTTCCTGGCCTTGTAGCTGGTGTAGACATGAGACTTAAATTCAATTCTGGCCAATGGGGTCCATGTAGAAATGGCACAGACGACTCCTGGGAAGTGTGCTTGAAGTGGGTGGGGGCATGCCTCTTCCTCTTCTTCCTTTCTGCTAACTAAAATGTGGAAAAGAATCACACCCTTTGGTTGGGAGATTTGGAAAACTGGAAGGAGCCCAGGTCCTCCATGACTCTGGAACAGCCAATCTAACTGATACGATACCCAGAGAGTAGGTCAGTCAGTACCCGACAGATCTCAAGCTGGCCTGTGCATATGGCAACTCTCCTCAGGAAAAGCAGAGCTGATGTTGACAGACTAGTTCTTTGACCCTGAGAAAGTTCTCCCAAGGCAGTAAGTGGTACTAAGGCTGTCAGGTTAAATGACTTCCATCAGGAGAGCTGCCTAGTAACAAGTGATCCCCTTCAACATGCCTCATCTGGCGAGAACCCTGACTGATACTTTCTCATCCACTTGTCATCTGAATTTATGATTTAGCTTTAGGCTGATTCTTTCACAAAAGGTATTAAAATGGACCAATGACTACTGTCAGCCCGATCAAGGTCCTGCCTTACACCAAAAACCAAAGCAGCCTGCCCCTACCAAAGTTTGCACGAATCTAATTCATATTAGTAGAGGCACCTTATCTCTCCTCTCTTAAGGACAGAGGGCTGGAAAGAAGATAAGAGAAGTAAGAAATAACATGTACTGGTGAAGACGTGAAGAAAATGGGACACTTGTGCACTGTTGGTGGGAATGTAAATCGGTGCAGCCACTACGGAAAGCAGTATGGAGCTTCCTCAAAAAATTAAAAAATAGGGCTTCCCTGGTGGCGCAGTGGTTGAGAGTCCGCCTGCCGACGCAGGGGACGCGGGTTCGTGCCCCGGTCTGGGAGGATCCCGCGTGCCGCGGAGCGGCTGGGCCCGTGAGCCGTGGCCGCTGGGCCTGCGCGTCCAGAGCCTGTGCTCCGCGATGGGAGAGGCCACAGCAGTGAGAGGCCCGCGTACCACAAAAAA
>NC_041226.1:5452730-5458801 GCF_002837175.3 Physeter macrocephalus | reverse complement strand
AGCCTGTGCTCCGCGAGGGGAGAGGCCACAGCAGTGAGAGGCCCGCGTACCACAAAAAAAAAAAAAAAAAAAAAAAAAAAAAAAAAAAATTAAAAAATAGAACTACCGTATGATCCAGCAATTCTACTTCTGGGTATTTATCTGAAGAAAAAGAAAACACTAACTCGAAAAGATATCTGCACCCACGTGTTCATTGCAGCTTTACTTACAAGAGCCAAGATATGGAAACAAGCTAAGTGTCCACTGATGGGTGAATGGATAAATTGTGGTATACACATACAATGGAATACTATTCAGGCATAAAAAAAGAATGAAATCTTGCCATGTGTGGCAACACGGATGGACCTTGAGGACGTTACGCTAAGTGAAATAAGTCCAACAGAGAAGGACAGATACCGTATGATCTCACTTATATGTGGAATCCTAAAAAAAAATCAAGCTCATAGATAACAGAGAGCAGATTGGTGGTCGCCAGAGGCACGGGTAGGGGAGTCAAGGGGTCAAAAGGTAAAAAGAAAAAAGCTAACCACATAGGTGGTTATATACACCAAGTCAGGAGATCTGACGAATCAGCAATTAACTGGAGCAGTCAACCATTTAAATCTACGTTCCTCCTTAGTTAGTTCCAACTAGAAAGAAAAAGGATATGCTCATTCTTGTAAATAAAACTTCTAATTTTTAAGGAATTATAATTCTGTCACTGACAAATAAGATTTGTAACTGCAATTTAAAAATAGCAATGTCGTATCTAAAAATCTTGTGGGATATTTAAAAATATGGCATTTAAATTTATACATGAAAAAAACTGTATTTGAGGAAAAAGTCATAGAAATGGTAGAAAACGTTGACCATTCAATGAGTATCCTTTGTCTGAAATTGGCACTGAAACTGATATTCACTCCACCTGGCCTGGTACATCTAGAACATTTATTTATTTTAGTCCAGAACAGTTAGATGGCACTTTATATGGCAATAAAAACTCCAAACAAATGAAAAAAGAAGTTAAGAGCAGATTTAACTAACATTTAGTAACTGACTGCTCCATGCCAGGAACTATGCTGAGTGTTTCCACATACATTATCTCACCAAATTTTTACCGTATCCTTCTAGGAGGTCGCTATTTCACTGAAATCTAAAATGATTACAAATGTTACACAAAGATTGACTTACATTGGATCATTTCATCTTATTATCCCACTGCATCCATAAATACATCAGAATGAACTTCTAAAAGATAATAGCTTTAAAAAAATAAAATAACAGCAATCCTATTATCACACCTAAAAAAAAATCAACATCAATTCCTTAATATCATCAAATACCCTTGTTTCAATTAGTTTGGATAAGGATCCAAACAAGGTATACACGTAGATGTGTCCCAAATCTATTAAGTCATAGGATACTCCTCCTCCTTTTCTCCTTGCAATTCATTTGTTAAAGAAACTGGTTTGTTTGTCCTGTAGAATTCCCCACATTTTTGTAATTTTATCTCTATAATATCATTTAGTATGTTCCTCTGACCTCTATTTCCTACAAACTAGTAGTTCTAACTAGAGACTTGATCAGATTCACGTTCAAGTTCTTTACAAGGATGTCTCATAAGTGGTGGTACCCTCTTCCTGTTGCATCTTCTTGTGGTATAAAGATCGATGGATGATTTCAGGTGTCGTCCGCCTGACCCACCCATCAGAAAGTTCCCCATCAGCTTCTCATCTGATAGATTTAGCAACCGTTGATGATCTTTGCCTAGATCCAGTGTATCATTAGGGATTGTAGAATAACGACATTCTTTTTATTTTAAAATCAGGTTTACTGAGGCATAGTTTATACAAACTAAAATCTATCCTTTTAAGTAAATAATGTGATGAGTTTTGACAAATGTGTGCAGTCATGTGATCATCACAAGAGTCAAGATATAGAGCATTCCCAGCACCCAGAAAAGTTCTGCAGTAAATTCAGTCCTTCAGCCCCTACCTCCTGGCAACCAATGAGGGGTTTTCTGTCCCTATGGTTTGGGCTTTTCTAGAATGTTATATAAATGGAATCTTGTAATGTGTAATGTTTTGAGTCTGGCTTCTTTCATGAGCATAATGCTTCTGAGATTCATCTATGCAGTGTGTATCAGTAGTTCTGGTCCTTTTCGTTATTGATGAGTATGGAATGCATGGATGTTACAACTGTGTATCCACTCATCAGCTGATGGTCATTTGGGTTGTTTCCAGCTTTGAGCTATCATGAATAAAACTGCTATGGACATTACTGGACAGATTTTTTTTTTTAACATCTTTATTGGAGTATAACCGTTTTACAATAGTGTGTTAGTTTCTCCTTTACAACAAAGTGAATCAGTTATACATATACATATGTTCCCATATCTCTTCCCTCTTGCGTCTCCCTCCCTCCCACCCTCCCTATCCCACCCCTCTCATGGTCACAAAGCACAGAGATGATCTCCCTGTGCTATGCGGCAGCTTCCCACTAGCTATCTAATTTACATTTGGTAGTGCATATATGTCCCTACCACTCTCTCACTTCGTACTGGACAGATTTTTGTGTGGGCTTACATTGTCAGCCTCAGATAGGTGGTTAGAAGAAGAATTCTGTATGGTGAGTGCATATGTATAAGAAACTGCCAGTTGTTTTTCAAAGTGGCTGTATGATTTTACATTTCCACCAACAATATGTGAGCATTCTCGTTGTTCCAAATCCTCCTCTTTATTTGGTGCTGTCAGTCTTTTTTTATTTTGGCCAGTCTAGTGCATGTGTAGTGAATAAGTAACTGTGGTTTTAATTTGCATTTTCCTGATAACTAATGATTTGAGCATCTTTTCAAATGCTTATCGGCCAATTTGATATCATTTTTGGTGAAGTGTTTATTCAAATCTTTTGTCCATTTTTAAATTAGATAGTTTGTCTTGTAATTGAGTTGTTATTCAAGTGATGATAATCTTATTCTATAGTCCTACATTTAACAGTTGCAATTCTATAAGGAAGTTTTCTTTCATCAGTTATTTTGTAACTTTGAAGTATAACCTGTACAAGGAACAGGATAAATGCTTGGCTCTTCCTCACTATTTACCAGTTTTATAATAATTTGGCCCCTTAGCCTCATCCAAAAGTTTCTTGATGTGACTTTTATTATGACCTTGTGGATTTTAACATATTTTAGGTTATCTCAATCATTATTGCTTTATTCTTTGATGATTAAATTATCCCATCTTTGACTAGTGAGAGGCCTTTCAAGTTGGTTCCTGTGTCTTTCTGACATGACTACAGTAGTCTTTGACAGTTTTACTTTCTGATCTGATAAGATTTTCTGGCTCTTCTTACACATTTCCTATCTATGTAGTAAACAGTTTGGTCTTGCCCACAGAGCGGTCTGGCCTTTGCCCTGGCTTCTGGGAGGTAATATCAATTCTGGGAGGCAATGTCATACCTGATAGAAATGTCTTTGTTTAGGGTGGAGCTGGCCACAACTGATAGTCTTACAGGGAGGGCTGGCCATGCCAGAGACAAACCACATGATTGAGGGTGGGAATTTGGGGTACTGTGGTATTGGTCAAACTGGAGACTGATATCAACCATGTAAGCAATCAATCAATCATACCTAAGTAATGGAACCCCAGTAAAAACTTTGGACACCGAGGCTCAGGTACGCTTCCTTGGTTGTCAGAACGCCAAGTGCATTGTCACATGTTGGCGCTGGGAGGGTAATGTGTGGGTCCTGACTCCGCGGAGTGGACAACAGCAGCTTTGTGTCTGGAACCTTTCCAGACTATGCCCTTTGCATCCCTTATTTTGGCTGATTTTAATCTGTATCCTTTCCCTGTAATAAGCTGTAACTGTAAGTATAACAGCTTTCTGTGAATTGTGTGTGGTCTAGCAAATTACTGAAACTGAGGATAGTTTTGGGAGCTCCCGGAACTTGCAGTTGGCATAAGAAATGAGGGCAGTGCTGGAGGCTGTGACAGCTAGCTTGCAGTCTGGCTAACTCCAGGCTAACAGCCTCAGATCGGCAGCCAGTTATTTCTCTAAGGATCTGTCTTCTTTCAGTGAGAAATGGAATTATATATACCACAGTAGAATTTATACACCACCCCTGGGTGCCAGGGATACTCACTGCTACTGAGTGGATGGTCATTGTTTCCAGGACTTTTCTGTGAACAGAGCTAGAAAAGCTTTTCTCTCTCTCTTTTAAAGAGAAAATCTAGCACAACTTCATACTGATATTTCCAATTAAAATTTAGAAGTACAGATTTTTATATCTTTGATTTTATATTTATATCTTTTACACTGAAATTTTGGTATTTATAACAAATAAATATTTACTTATTTGCTTTATCCTACTATACAGTATTTTCAGAATAACAATATCAACATTATTACCAACAACGTGATAACTGGAAACAATTTAAGATTTCTTTCTAGTTCTTTTTTGCCTTTGGAAATACAGTCAAATTTCAGACCACCTGAAACAGTTCCTCCATGTGTGGCTAAGCCATCTACTAAATGGCTCATGGAGGTCCATTTATTTTATGTTGCTTGATTTTTAGGAATTGCCTTTTGCCTCTTATTCCTTTAACTTTGACTGAACCTTGTTTTATATTTGACATAAACCCTGTGCTTGGTTCTAAGAGTCAAATCCACAGAGATCTAGCTTCTACTCCTTTCCCATTTTTACATTTTACACGTTTTAACGGCCCACAGTACTCCATTATAGTGAATTTTAAATTGTGGATAGAAGACCTAAGCCAGCATATTTATTGGATGCGAATGCTATTGCTAAAGTAACGCTTAGAAGAGTAGACTTGATTCTTAAGGTTAAATTCTTCCTTTGCCTAGATCGTTAAGTTTTAATAAGCTCTGTTTTGTATAGAAACTGCAAAGGTAAACTTTAGTTCTACACAGCTGAACTGTCACAAAATCAAAATACTTAAAATTATAAATTTTAATTTACTGAGGACTATAATTAAGATAGAAGTTCTTAAACAACGAACACTGACATAATATTACTCTCACTCAGGTGGCCTTAGGCACAGCAGCGTCATCATATCTCTTGGGGACTTGTGGACCAAAGGGTGACAACACCATGACAAGTGTTCTCTGTCCACACCCCTCTGCCCACTTCCGTGGCTGCAGCCCTCAGCAGTGTCCCTGCTCTACCACTTGCCTCTGAGTGAGTTCCTCTACGTCCACAGTTCTACATTCCCTGTATATGCTAAAGAAAACTTTTCTCTTTAACATGTACATGAGTTTAAAGTTTAAGGAAGATGACTCAAGAACTTACCAGCCCATAGGTCCCATTGTTTCTGCTCTTGTTTTCCCACGTTTTGCCTCTTTAAGCAGTTCTTCTATTGCTTTCCTGGTGGGAAAAAGGAAGAAATTTGAGAGAATTTTAGTCACCCCACTAAATTCTGAAAATCAGTTTGTTCCACGTATGTGATCCTGGGAAAGAAAGAGCTTTTGAAGCATTAAACTTCAAAATTGGGGGAGAAATTTTAAAAATGTTTTAAAATGGTTGATAGTTTTGAATGCATAAAAATTAAAAAGAAACCTTTTCCATATAGGGGAGGAACACTGAAGAGAAAATTAAAGGCAAAATGACGAATTATATCCATATTAAAAATGTTCAAACGCACTATTATTCTAAGAAATACTAATTAACCCAATAATGATGAATGTATGTTTCTGCTTATCAGTTAGTGAGGGAGTGGAGAAATGGATATTCTTTTCTCTACCAATAGGGACTAAAGCTGATATAACATTTCTGGAGAACAACTGGAAACATGATGAAGAGCCTTAAAAATAAAACATACATGTTGACCTAAAAATTCCACCTTATTCTAAGAAAAATTCAACTAAGTATGCAAAACTATATGTACAAAGATACTCATTCAAAAACTTAACAGCTAAAATGGGGCTTCCCTGGTGGCGCAGTGGTTGCGCGTCCGCCTGCCAATGCAGGGGAACCGGGTTCCCGCCCCGGTCTGGGAGGATCCCACATGCCGCGGAGCGGCTGGGCCCGTGAGCCATGGCCGCTGAGCCTGCGCGTCCGGAGCCTGTGCTCCGCA